>NC_141685.1:1375351104-1375519405 GCF_964263255.1 Lissotriton vulgaris | reverse complement strand
AACTCAGAGTGAGTAAATTGGCCATTTTCATGCACTTTTAACCATTCCATAAATCTTGTGTTTAGGGCCCCTGGAAGCATGAAAATCACTTTAAACATGCTAATTTTAGCTCTACAAACACCTACAAATGTGAACTGACTTTCAAAAATAAAACATTTGAAAACGGACCATTTTCCACATTTCTGAAGCATGACGTAATGGGGGGGTGTTATCTCTTTTGTCGAAAATCAGCCGTTTTTGCTCGAACATTAAATGCCTCCAAATGGTATTTAATTAACTTCCCGAGCACCTGGAAGCACGAAAATCACTTTAAACATGCTAATTTTAGCTCTAACACTGATGATCCCCCTACAAATGTGAACTGACGTTCAAAAATAAAACATTTGAAAACGGACCATTTTCCACATTTCTGAAGCATGACGTAATGGGGGTTGTTATCTCTTTTGTCGAAAATCAGCCGTTTTTGCTCGAACATTAAATGCCTCCAAATGGTATTTAATTAACTTCCCGAGCCCCTGGAAGCATGAAAATCACTTTAAACATGCTAATTTTAGCTCTAACACTGATGATCCACCTACAAATGTGAACTGACGTTCAAAAATAAAACATTTGAAAACGGACCATTTTCCACATTTCTGAAGCATGACGTAATGGGGGGTGTTATCTCTTTTGTCGAAAATCAGCCGTTTTTGCTCGAACATTAAATGCCTCCAAATGGTATTTAATTAATTTCCCGAGCCCCTGGAAGCATGAAAATCACTTTAAACATGCTAATTTTACCTCTAACACTGATGATCCACCTACAAATGTGAACTGACGTTCAAAAATAAAACATTTGAAAACGGACCATTTTCCACATTTCTGAAGCATGACGTAATGGGGGGGTGTTATCTCTTTTGTCGAAAATCAGCCGTTTTTGCTCGAACATTAAATGCCTCCAAATGGTATTTATTTCACTTACCGAGCCCGTGGAAGCATGAAAATCACTTTAAACATGCTAATTTTAGCTCTAACACTGATGATCCACCTACAAATGTGAACTGACGTTCAAAAATAAAACATTTGAAAACGGACCATTTTCCACATTTCTGAAGCATGACGTAATGGGGGGGGTTTATCTCTTTTGTCGAAAATCAGCCGTTTTTGCTCGAACATTAAATGCCTCCAAATGGTATTTATTTCACTTACCGAGCCCGTGGAAGCATGAAAATCACTTTAAACATGCTAATTTTAGCTCTAACACTGATGATCCACCTACAAATGTGAACTGACGTTCAAAAATAAAACATTTGAAAACGGACCATTTTCCACATTTCTGAAGCATGACGTAATGGGGGGTGTTATCTCTTTTGTCGAAAATCAGCCGTTTTTGCTCGAACATTAAATGCCTCCAAATGGTATTTAATTAACTTCCAGAGCCCCTGGAAGCATGGAAATCACTTTAAACATGCTAATTTTAGCTCTAACACTGATGATCCACCTACAAATGTGAACTGACGTTCAAAAATAAAACATTTGAAAACGGACCATTTTCCACATTTCTGAAGCATGACGTAATGGGGGGTGTTATCTCTTTTGTCGAAAATCAGCCATTTTTTCTCGAACATTAAATGCCTCCAAATGGTATTTAAGTAACTTCCCGAACACCTGGAAGCATGAAAATCACTTTAAACATGCTAATTTTAGCTCTAACACTGATGATCCACCTACAAATGTGAACTGACGTTCAAAAATAAAACATTTGAAAACGGACCATTTTCCACATTTCTGAAGCATGACGTAATGGTGGGGTGTTATCTCTTTTGTCGAAAATCAGCCGTTTTTGCTCGAACATTAAATGCCTCCAAATGGTATTTATTTCACTTCCCAAGCCCCTGGAAGCATGAAAATCACTTTAAACATGCTAATTTTAGCTCTAACACTGATGATCCACCTACAAATGTGAACTGACATTCAAAAATAAAACATTTGAAAACGGACCATTTTCCACATTTCTGAAGCATGACGTAATGGGGGGTGTTATCTCTTTTGTCGAAAATCAGCCGTTTTTGCTCGAACATTAAATGCCTCCAAATGGTATTTAATTAACTTCCCGGGGTGAAGAAACCCTTTTTGAGAACTCAGAGTGAGTAAATTGGCCATTTTCATGCACTTTTAACCATTCCATAAATCTTGTGTTTAGGGCCCCTGGAAGCATGAAAATCACTTTAAACATGCTAATTTTAGCTCTAACACTGATGATCCACCTACAAATGTGAACTGACGATCAAAAATAAAACATTTGAAAACGGACCATTTTCCACATTTCTGAAGCATGACGTAATGGGGGGGTGTTATCTCTTTTGTCGAAAATCAGCCGTTTTTGCTCGAACATTAAATGCCTCCAAATGGTATTTAATTAACTTCCCGAGCCCCTGGAAGCATGAAAATCACTTTAAACATGCTAATTTTAGCTCTAACACTGATGATCCACCTACAAATGTGAACTGACGTTCAAAAATAAAACATTTGAAAACGGACCATTTTCCACATTTCTGAAGCATGATGTAATGGGGGGGTGTTATCTCTTTTGTCGAAAATCAGCCGTTTTTGCTCGAACATTAAATGCCTCCAAATGGTATTTAATTAACTTCCCGAGCCCCTGGAAGCATGGAAATCACTTTAAACATGCTAATTTTAGCTCTAACACTGATGATCCACCTACAAATGTGAACTGACGTTCAAAAATAAAACATTTGAAAACTGACCATTTTCCACATTTCTGAAGCATGACGTAATGGGGGGTGTTATCTCTTTTGTCGAAAATCAGCCATTTTTGCTCGAACATTAAATGCCTCTAAATGGTATTTAATTAACTTCCCGAGCCCCTGGAAGCATGAAAATCACTTTAAACATGCTAATTTTAGCTCTAACACTGATGATCCACCTACAAATGTGAACTGACGTTCAAAAATAAAACATTTGAAAACGGACCATTTTCCACATTTCTGAAGCATGACGTAATGGTGGGGTGTTATCTCTTTTGTCGAAAATCAGCCGTTTTTGCTCGAACATTAAATGCCTCCAAATGGTATTTATTTCACTTCCCAAGCCCCTGGAAGCATGAAAATCACTTTAAACATGCTAATTTTAGCTCTAACACTGATGATCCACCTACAAATGTGAACTGACGTTCAAAAATAAAACATTTGAAAACGGACCATTTTCCACATTTCTGAAGCATGACGTAATGGGGGGTGTTATCTCTTTTGTCGAAAATCAGCCGTTTTTGCTCGAACATTAAATGCCTCCAAATGGTATTCAATTAACTTCCCGGGGTGAAGAAACCCTTTTTGAGAACTCAGAGGGAGTAAATTGGCCATTTTCATGCACTTTTAACCATTCCCTAAATCTTGTGTTTAGGGCCCCTGGAAGCATGAAAATCACTTTAAACATGCTAATTTTAGCTCTAACACTGATGATCCACCTACAAATGTGAACTGACGATCAAAAATAAAACATTTGAAAACGGACCATTTTCCACATTTCTGAAGCATGACGTAATGGGGGGGTGTTATCTCTTTTGTCGAAAATCAGCCGTTTTTGCTCGAACATTAAATGCCTCCAAATGGTATTTAATTAACTTCCCGAGCCCCTGGAAGCATGAAAATCACTTTAAACATGCTAATTTTAGCTCTAACACTGATGATCCACCTACAAATGTGAACTGACGTTCAAAAATAAAACATTTGAAAACGGACCATGTTCCACATTTCTGAAGCATGACGTAATGGGGGGGGTGTTATCTCTTTTGTCGAAAATCAGCCGTTTTTGCTCGAACATTAAATGCCTCCAAATGGTATTTATTTCACTTCCCGAGCCCCTGGAAGCATGAAAATCACTTTAAACATGCTAATTTTAGCTCTAACACTGATGATCCACCTACAAATGTGAACTGACGTTCAAAAATAAAACATTTGAAAACGGACCATTTTCCACATTTCTGAAGCATGACGTAATGGGGGGGTGTTATCTCTTTTGTCGAAAATCAGCCGTTTTTGCTCGAACATTAAATGCCTCCAAATGGTATTTAATTAACTTCCCGGGGTGAGGAAACCCTTTTTGAGAACTCAGAGTGAGTAAATTGGCCATTTTCATGCACTTTTAACCATTCCATAAATCTTGTGTTTAGGGCCCCTGGAAGCATGAAAATCACTTTAAACATGCTAATTTTAGCTCTAACACTGATGATCCACCTACAAATGTGAACTGACGTTCAAAAATAAAACATTTGAAAACGGACCATTTTGCACATTTCTGAAGCATGACGTAATGGGGGGGTGTTATCTCTTTTGTCGAAAATCAGCCATTTTTGCTCGAACATTAAATGCCTCCAAATGGTTTTTAATTAACTTCCCGAGCCCCTGGAAGCATGAAAATCACTTTAAACATGCTAATTTTAGCTCTAACACTGATGATCCACCTACAAATGTGAACTGACGTTCAAAAATAAAACATTTGAAAACGGACCATTTTCCACATTTCTGAAGCATGACGTAATGGTGGGGTGTTATCTCTTTTGTCGAAAATCAGCCGTTTTTGCTCGAACATTAAATGCCTCCAAATGGTATTTATTTCACTTCCCAAGCCCCTGGAAGCATGAAAATCACTTTAAACATGCTAATTTTAGCTCTAACACTGATGATCCACCTACAAATGTGAACTGACGTTCAAAAATAAAACATTTGAAAACGGACCATTTTCCACATTTCTGAAGCATGACGTAATGGGGGGTGTTATCTCTTTTGTCGAAAATCAGCCGTTTTTGCTCGAACATTAAATGCCTCCAAATGGTATTTAATTAACTTCCCGGGGTGAAGAAACCCTTTTTGAGAACTCAGAGTGAGTAAATTGGCCATTTTCATGCACTTTTAACCATTCCATAAATCTTGTGTTTAGGGCCCCTGGAAGCATGAAAATCACTTTAAACATGCTAATTTTAGCTCTAACACTGATGATCCACCTACAAATGTGAACTGACGATCAAAAATAAAACATTTGAAAACGGACCATTTTCCACATTTCTGAAGCATGACGTAATGGGGGGGTGTTATCTCTTTTGTCGAAAATCAGCCGTTTTTGCTCGAACATTAAATGCCTCCAAATGGTATTTAATTAACTTCCCGAGCCCCTGGAAGCATGAAAATCACTTTAAACATGCTAATTTTAGCTCTAACACTGATGATCCACCTACAAATGTGAACTGACGTTCAAAAATAAAACATTTGAAAACGGACCATTTTCCACATTTCTGAAGCATGACGTAATGGGGGGGTGTTATCTCTTTTGTCGAAAATCAGCCGTTTTTGCTCGAACATTAAATGCCTCCAAATGGTATTTAATTAACTTCCCGAGCCCCTGGAAGCATGGAAATCACTTTAAACATGCTAATTTTAGCTCTAACACTGATGATCCACCTACAAATGTGAACTGACGTTCAAAAATAAAACATTTGAAAACTGACCATTTTCCACATTTCTGAAGCATGACGTAATGGGGGGTGTTATCTCTTTTGTCGAAAATCAGCCATTTTTGCTCGAACATTAAATGCCTCTAAATGGTATTTAATTAACTTCCCGAGCCCCTGGAAGCATGAAAATCACTTTAAACATGCTAATTTTAGCTCTAACACTGATGATCCACCTACAAATGTGAACTGACGTTCAAAAATAAAACATTTGAAAACGGACCATTTTCCACATTTCTGAAGCATGACGTAATGGGGGGTGTTATCTCTTTTGTCGAAAATCAGCCGTTTTTGCTCGAACATTAAATGCCTCCAAATGGTATTTAATTAACTTCCCGGGGTGAAGAAACCCTTTTTGAGAACTCAGAGGGAGTAAATTGGCCATTTTCATGCACTTTTAACCATTCCCTAAATCTTGTGTTTAGGGCCCCTGGAAGCATGAAAATCACTTTAAACATGCTAATTTTAGCTCTAACACTGATGATCCACCTACAAATGTGAACTGACGATCAAAAATAAAACATTTGAAAACGGACCATTTTCCACATTTCTGAAGCATGACGTAATGGGGGGGTGTTATCTCTTTTGTCGAAAATCAGCCGTTTTTGCTCGAACATTAAATGCCTCCAAATGGTATTTAATTAACTTCCCGAGCCCCTGGAAGCATGAAAATCACTTTAAACATGCTAATTTTAGCTCTAACACTGATGATCCACCTACAAATGTGAACTGACGTTCAAAAATAAAACATTTGAAAACGGACCATTTTCCACATTTCTGAAGCATGACGTAATGGGGGGGGTGTTATCTCTTTTGTCGAAAATCAGCCATTTTTGCTCGAACATTAAATGCCTCCAAATGGTATTTATTTCACTTCCCGAGCCCCTGGAAGCATGAAAATCACTTTAAACATGCTAATTTTAGCTCTAACACTGATGATCCACCTACAAATGTGAACTGACGTTCAAAATTAAAACATTTGAAAACGGACCATTTTCCACATTTCTGAAGCATGACGTAATGGGGGGGTGTTATCTCTTTTGTCGAAAATCAGCCGTTTTTGCTCGAACATTAAATGCCTCCAAATGGTATTTAATTAACTTCCCGGGGTGAGGAAACCCTTTTTGAGAACTCAGAGTGAGTAAATTGGCCATTTTCATGCACTTTTAACCATTCCATAAATCTTGTGTTTAGGGCCCCTGGAAGCATGAAAATCACTTTAAACATGCTAATTTTAGCTCTAACACTGATGATCCACCTACAAATGTGAACTGACGTTCAAAAATAAAACATTTGAAAACGGACCATTTTCCACATTTCTGAAGCATGACGTAATGGGGGGGTGTTATCTCTTTTGTCGAAAATCAGCCATTTTTGCTCGAACATTAAATGCCTCCAAATGGTATTTAATTAACTTCCCGAGCCCCTGGAAGCATGAAAATCACTTTAAACATGCTAATTTTAGCTCTAACACTGATGATCCACCTACAAATGTGAACTGACGTTCAAAAATAAAACATTTGAAAACGGACCATTTTCCACATTTCTGAAGCATGACGTAATGGTGGGGTGTTATCTCTTTTGTCGAAAATCAGCCGTTTTTGCTCGAACATTAAATGCCTCCAAATGGTATTTATTTCACTTCCCAAGCCCCTGGAAGCATGAAAATCACTTTAAACATGCTAATTTTAGCTCTAACACTGATGATCCACCTACAAATGTGAACTGACGTTCAAAAATAAAACATTTGAAAACGGACCATTTTCCACATTTCTGAAGCATGACGTAATGGGGGGTGTTATCTCTTTTGTCGAAAATCAGCCGTTTTTGCTCGAACATTAAATGCCTCCAAATGGTATTTAATTAACTTCCCGGGGTGAAGAAACCCTTTTTGAGAACTCAGAGTGAGTAAATTGGCCATTTTCATGCACTTTTAACCATTCCATAAATCTTGTGTTTAGGGCCCCTGGAAGCATGAAAATCACTTTAAACATGCTAATTTTAGCTCTAACACTGATGATCCACCTACAAATGTGAACTGACGATCAAAAATAAAACATTTGAAAACGGACCATTTTCCACATTTCTGAAGCATGACGTAATGGGGGGGTGTTATCTCTTTTGTCGAAAATCAGCCGTTTTTGCTCGAACATTAAATGCCTCCAAATGGTATTTAATTAACTTCCCGAGCCCCTGGAAGCATGAAAATCACTTTAAACATGCTAATTTTAGCTCTAACACTGATGATCCACCTACAAATGTGAACTGACGTTCAAAAATAAAACATTTGAAAACGGACCATTTTCCACATTTCTGAAGCATGACGTAATGGGGGGGTGTTATCTCTTTTGTCGAAAATCAGCCGTTTTTGCTCGAACATTAAATGCCTCCAAATGGTATTTAATTAACTTCCCGAGCCCCTGGAAGCATGAAAATCACTTTAAACATGCTAATTTTAGCTCTAACACTGATGATCCACCTACAAATGTGAACTGACGTTCAAAAATAAAACATTTGAAAACGGACCATTTTCCACATTTCTGAAGCATGACGTAATGGGGGGTGTTATCTCTTTTGTCGAAAATCAGCCGTTTTTGCTCGAACATTAAATGCCTCCAAATGGTATTTAATTAATTTCCCGAGCCCCTGGAAGCATGAAAATCACTTTAAACATGCTAATTTTACCTCTAACACTGATGATCCACCTACAAATGTGAACTGACGTTCAAAAATAAAACATTTGAAAACGGACCATTTTCCACATTTCTGAAGCATGACGTAATGGGGGGTGTTATCTCTTTTGTCGAAAATCAGCCGTTTTTGCTCGAACATTAAATGCCTCCAAATGGTATTTAATTAACTTCCCGGGGTGAAGAAACCCTTTTTGAGAACTCAGAGTGAGTAAATTGGCCATTTTCATGCACTTTTAACCATTCCATAAATCTTGTGTTTAGGGCCCCTGGAAGCATGAAAATCACTTTAAACATGCTAATTTTAGCTCTAACACTGATGATCCACCTACAAATGTGAACTGACGTTCAAAAATAAAACATTTGAAAACGGACCATTTTCCACATTTCTGAAGCATGACGTAATGGGGGGGTTTTATCTCTTTTGTCGAAAATCAGCCGTTTTTGCTCGAACATTAAATGCCTCCAAATGGTATTTATTTCACTTACCGAGCCCGTGAAAGCATGAAAATCACTTTAAACATGCTAATTTTAGCTCTAACACTGATGATCCACCTACAAATGTGAACTGACGTTCAAAAATAAAACATTTGAAAACGGACCATTTTCCACATTTCTGAAGCATGACGTAATGGGGGGGTGTTGTCTCTTTTGTCGAAAATCAGCCGTTTTTGCTCGAACATTAAATGCCTCCAAATGGTATTTAATTAACTTCCCGAGCCCCTGGAAGCATGGAAATCACTTTAAACATGCTAATTTTAGCTCTAACACTGATGATCCACCTACAAATGTGAACTGACGTTCAAAAATAAAACATTTGAAAACGGACCATTTTCCACATTTCTGAAGCATGACGTAATGGGGGGGTGTTATCTCTTTTGTCGAAAATCAGCCGTTTTTGCTCGAACATTAAATGCCTCCAAATGGTATTTATTTCACTTCCCGAGCCCCTGGAAGCATGAAAATCACTTTAAACATGCTAATTTTAGCTCTAACACTGATGATCCACCTACAAATGTGAACTGACGTTCAAAAATAAAACATTTGAAAACGGACCATTTTCCACATTTCTGAAGCATGACGTAATGGGGGGTGTTATCTCTTTTGTCGAAAATCAGCCGTTTTTGCTCGAACATTAAATGCCTCCAAATGGTATTTAATTAACTTCCCGGGGTGAAGAAACCCTTTTTGAGAACTCAGAGGGAGTAAATTGGCCATTTTCATGCACTTTTAACCATTCCCTAAATCTTGTGTTTAGGGCCCCTGGAAGCATGAAAATCACTTTAAACATGCTAATTTTAGCTCTAACACTGATGATCCACCTACAAATGTGAACTGACGATCAAAAATAAAACATTTGAAAACGGACCATTTTCCACATTTCTGAAGCATGACGTAATGGGGGGGTGTTATCTCTTTTGTCGAAAATCAGCCGTTTTTGCTCTAACATTAAATGCCTCCAAATGGTATTTAATTAACTTCCCGAGCCCCTGGAAGCATGAAAATCACTTTAAACATGCTAATTTTAGCTCTAACACTGATGATCCACCTACAAATGTGAACTGACGTTCAAAAATAAAACATTTGAAAACAGACCATTTTCCACATTTCTGAAGCATGACGTAATGGGGGGGGTGTTATCTCTTTTGTCGAAAATCAGCCGTTTTTGCTCGAACATTAAATGCCTCCAAATGGTATTTATTTCACTTCCCGAGCCCCTGGAAGCATGAAAATCACTTTAAACATGCTAATTTTAGCTCTAACACTGATGATCCACCTACAAATGTGAACTGACGTTCAAAAATAAAACATTTGAAAACGGACCATTTTCCACATTTCTGAAGCATGACGTAATGGGGGGGTGTTATCTCTTTTGTCGAAAATCAGCCGTTTTTGCTCGAACATTAAATGCCTCCAAATGGTATTTAATTAACTTCCCGGGGTGAGGAAACCCTTTTTGAGAACTCAGAGTGAGTAAATTGGCCATTTTCATGCACTTTTAACCATTCCATAAATCTTGTGTTTAGGGCCCCTGGAAGCATGAAAATCACTTTAAACATGCTAATTTTAGCTCTAACACTGATGATCCACCTACAAATGTGAACTGACGTTCAAAAATAAAACATTTGAAAACGGACCATTTTCCACATTTCTGAAGCATGACGTAATGGGGGGGTGTTATCTCTTTTGTCGAAAATCAGCCATTTTTGCTCGAACATTAAATGCCTCCAAATGGTTTTTAATTAACTTCCCGAGCCCCTGGAAGCATGAAAATCACTTTAAACATGCTAATTTTAGCTCTAACACTGATGATCCACCTACAAATGTGAACTGACGTTCAAAAATAAAACATTTGAAAACGGACCATTTTCCACATTTCTGAAGCATGACGTAATGGTGGGGTGTTATCTCTTTTGTCGAAAATCAGCCGTTTTTGCTCGAACATTAAATGCCTCCAAATGGTATTTATTTCACTTCCCAAGCCCCTGGAAGCATGAAAATCACTTTAAACATGCTAATTTTAGCTCTAACACTGATGATCCACCTACAAATGTGAACTGACGTTCAAAAATAAAACATTTGAAAACGGACCATTTTCCACATTTCTGAAGCATGACGTAATGGGGGGTGTTATCTCTTTTGTCGAAAATCAGCCGTTTTTGCTCGAACATTAAATGCCTCCAAATGGTATTTAATTAACTTCCCGGGGTGAAGAAACCCTTTTTGAGAACTCAGAGTGAGTAAATTGGCCATTTTCATGCACTTTTAACCATTCCATAAATCTTGTGTTTAGGGCCCCTGGAAGCATGAAAATCACTTTAAACATGCTAATTTTAGCTCTAACACTGATGATCCACCTACAAATGTGAACTGACGATCAAAAATAAAACATTTGAAAACGGA
The DNA here is from genome assembly GCF_964263255.1 of Lissotriton vulgaris. Classification (NCBI taxonomy): domain Eukaryota; kingdom Metazoa; phylum Chordata; class Amphibia; order Caudata; family Salamandridae; genus Lissotriton; species Lissotriton vulgaris. Next base: position 1,375,508,305 of record NC_141685.1, on the reverse strand, counting down.
CCATTTTCCACATTTCTGAAGCATGACGTAATGGGGGGGTGTTATCTCTTTTGTCGAAAATCAGCCGTTTTTGCTCGAACATTAAATGCCTCCAAATGGTATTTAATTAACTTCCCGAGCCCCTGGAAGCATGAAAATCACTTTAAACATGCTAATTTTAGCTCTAACACTGATGATCCACCTACAAATGTGAACTGACGTTCAAAAATAAAACATTTGAAAACGGACCATTTTCCACATTTCTGAAGCATGACGTAATGGGGGGGTGTTATCTCTTTTGTCGAAAATCAGCCGTTTTTGCTCGAACATTAAATGCCTCCAAATGGTATTTAATTAACTTCCCGAGCCCCTGGAAGCATGGAAATCACTTTAAACATGCTAATTTTAGCTCTAACACTGATGATCCACCTACAAATGTGAACTGACGTTCAAAAATAAAACATTTGAAAACTGACCATTTTCCACATTTCTGAAGCATGACGTAATGGGGGGTGTTATCTCTTTTGTCGAAAATCAGCCATTTTTGCTCGAACATTAAATGCCTCTAAATGGTATTTAATTAACTTCCCGAGCCCCTGGAAGCATGAAAATCACTTTAAACATGCTAATTTTAGCTCTAACACTGATGATCCACCTACAAATGTGAACTGACGTTCAAAAATAAAACATTTGAAAACGGACCATTTTCCACATTTCTGAAGCATGACGTAATGGGGGGTGTTATCTCTTTTGTCGAAAATCAGCCGTTTTTGCTCGAACATTAAATGCCTCCAAATGGTATTTAATTAACTTCCCGGGGTGAAGAAACCCTTTTTGAGAACTCAGAGGGAGTAAATTGGCCATTTTCATGCACTTTTAACCATTCCCTAAATCTTGTGTTTAGGGCCCCTGGAAGCATGAAAATCACTTTAAACATGCTAATTTTAGCTCTAACACTGATGATCCACCTACAAATGTGAACTGACGATCAAAAATAAAACATTTGAAAACGGACCATTTTCCACATTTCTGAAGCATGACGTAATGGGGGGGTGTTATCTCTTTTGTCGAAAATCAGCCGTTTTTGCTCGAACATTAAATGCCTCCAAATGGTATTTAATTAACTTCCCGAGCCCCTGGAAGCATGAAAATCACTTTAAACATGCTAATTTTAGCTCTAACACTGATGATCCACCTACAAATGTGAACTGACGTTCAAAAATAAAACATTTGAAAACGGACCATTTTCCACATTTCTGAAGCATGACGTAATGGGGGGGGGTGTTATCTCTTTTGTCGAAAATCAGTCATTTTTGCTCGAACATTAAATGCCTCCAAATGGTATTTATTTCACTTCCCGAGCCCCTGGAAGCATGAAAATCACTTTAAACATGCTAATTTTAGCTCTAACACTGATGATCCACCTACAAATGTGAACTGACGTTCAAAAATAAAACATTTGAAAACGGACCATTTTCCACATTTCTGAAGCATGACGTAATGGGGGGGTGTTATCTCTTTTGTCGAAAATCAGCCGTTTTTGCTCGAACATTAAATGCCTCCAAATGGTATTTAATTAACTTCCCGGGGTGAGGAAACCCTTTTTGAGAACTCAGAGTGAGTAAATTGGCCATTTTCATGCACTTTTAACCATTCCATAAATCTTGTGTTTAGGGCCCCTGGAAGCATGAAAATCACTTTAAACATGCTAATTTTAGCTCTAACACTGATGATCCACCTACAAATGTGAACTGACGTTCAAAAATAAAACATTTGAAAACGGACCATTTTCCACATTTCTGAAGCATGACGTAATGGGGGGGTGTTATCTCTTTTGTCGAAAATCAGCCATTTTTGCTCGAACATTAAATGCCTCCAAATGGTATTTAATTAACTTCCCGAGCCCCTGGAAGCATGAAAATCACTTTAAACATGCTAATTTTAGCTCTAACACTGATGATCCACCTACAAATGTGAACTGACGTTCAAAAATAAAACATTTGAAAACGGACCATTTTCCACATTTCTGAAGCATGACGTAATGGTGGGGTGTTATCTCTTTTGTCGAAAATCAGCCGTTTTTGCTCGAACATTAAATGCCTCCAAATGGTATTTATTTCACTTCCCAAGCCCCTGGAAGCATGAAAATCACTTTAAACATGCTAATTTTAGCTCTAACACTGATGATCCACCTACAAATGTGAACTGACGTTCAAAAATAAAACATTTGAAAACGGACCATTTTCCACATTTCTGAAGCATGACGTAATGGGGGGTGTTATCTCTTTTGTCGAAAATCAGCCGTTTTTGCTCGAACATTAAATGCCTCCAAATGGTATTTAATTAACTTCCCGGGGTGAAGAAACCCTTTTTGAGAACTCAGAGTGAGTAAATTGGCCATTTTCATGCACTTTTAACCATTCCATAAATCTTGTGTTTAGGGCCCCTGGAAGCATGAAAATCACTTTAAACATGCTAATTTTAGCTCTAACACTGATGATCCACCTACAAATGTGAACTGACGATCAAAAATAAAACATTTGAAAACGGACCATTTTCCACATTTCTGAAGCATGACGTAATGGGGGGGTGTTATCTCTTTTGTCGAAAATCAGCCGTTTTTGCTCGAACATTAAATGCCTCCAAATGGTATTTAATTAACTTCCCGAGCCCCTGGAAGCATGAAAATCACTTTAAACATGCTAATTTTAGCTCTAACACTGATGATCCACCTACAAATGTGAACTGACGTTCAAAAATAAAACATTTGAAAACGGACCATTTTCCACATTTCTGAAGCATGACGTAATGGGGGGGTGTTATCTCTTTTGTCGAAAATCAGCCGTTTTTGCTCGAACATTAAATGCCTCCAAATGGTATTTAATTAACTTCCCGAGCCCCTGGAAGCATGAAAATCACTTTAAACATGCTAATTTTAGCTCTAACACTGATGATCCACCTACAAATGTGAACTGACGTTCAAAAATAAAACATTTGAAAACGGACCATTTTCCACATTTCTGAAGCATGACGTAATGGGGGGTGTTATCTCTTTTGTCGAAAATCAGCCGTTTTTGCTCGAACATTAAATGCCTCCAAATGGTATTTAATTAATTTCCCGAGCCCCTGGAAGCATGAAAATCACTTTAAACATGCTAATTTTACCTCTAACACTGATGATCCACCTACAAATGTGAACTGACGTTCAAAAATAAAACATTTGAAAACGGACCATTTTCCACATTTCTGAAGCATGACGTAATGGGGGGTGTTATCTCTTTTGTCGAAAATCAGCCGTTTTTGCTCGAACATTAAATGCCTCCAAATGGTATTTAATTAACTTCCCGGGGTGAAGAAACCCTTTTTGAGAACTCAGAGTGAGTAAATTGGCCATTTTCATGCACTTTTAACCATTCCATAAATCTTGTGTTTAGGGCCCCTGGAAGCATGAAAATCACTTTAAACATGCTAATTTTAGCTCTAACACTGATGATCCACCTACAAATGTGAACTGACGTTCAAAAATAAAACATTTGAAAACGGACCATTTTCCACATTTCTGAAGCATGACGTAATGGGGGGGTTTTATCTCTTTTGTCGAAAATCAGCCGTTTTTGCTCGAACATTAAATGCCTCCAAATGGTATTTATTTCACTTACCGAGCCCGTGAAAGCATGAAAATCACTTTAAACATGCTAATTTTAGCTCTAACACTGATGATCCACCTACAAATGTGAACTGACGTTCAAAAATAAAACATTTGAAAACGGACCATTTTCCACATTTCTGAAGCATGACGTAATGGGGGGGTGTTGTCTCTTTTGTCGAAAATCAGCCGTTTTTGCTCGAACATTAAATGCCTCCAAATGGTATTTAATTAACTTCCCGAGCCCCTGGAAGCATGGAAATCACTTTAAACATGCTAATTTTAGCTCTAACACTGATGATCCACCTACAAATGTGAACTGACGTTCAAAAATAAAACATTTGAAAACAGACCATTTTCCACATTTCTGAAGCATGACGTAATGGGGGGGGTGTTATCTCTTTTGTCGAAAATCAGCCGTTTTTGCTCGAACATTAAATGCCTCCAAATGGTATTTATTTCACTTCCCGAGCCCCTGGAAGCATGAAAATCACTTTAAACATGCTAATTTTAGCTCTAACACTGATGATCCACCTACAAATGTGAACTGACGTTCAAAAATAAAACATTTGAAAACGGACCATTTTCCACATTTCTGAAGCATGACGTAATGGGGGGGTGTTATCTCTTTTGTCGAAAATCAGCCGTTTTTGCTCGAACATTAAATGCCTCCAAATGGTATTTAATTAACTTCCCGGGGTGAGGAAACCCTTTTTGAGAACTCAGAGTGAGTAAATTGGCCATTTTCATGCACTTTTAACCATTCCATAAATCTTGTGTTTAGGGCCCCTGGAAGCATGAAAATCACTTTAAACATGCTAATTTTAGCTCTAACACTGATGATCCACCTACAAATGTGAACTGACGTTCAAAAATAAAACATTTGAAAACGGACCATTTTCCACATTTCTGAAGCATGACGTAATGGGGGGGTGTTATCTCTTTTGTCGAAAATCAGCCATTTTTGCTCGAACATTAAATGCCTCCAAATGGTTTTTAATTAACTTCCCGAGCCCCTGGAAGCATGAAAATCACTTTAAACATGCTAATTTTAGCTCTAACACTGATGATCCACCTACAAATGTGAACTGACGTTCAAAAATAAAACATTTGAAAACGGACCATTTTCCACATTTCTGAAGCATGACGTAATGGTGGGGTGTTATCTCTTTTGTCGAAAATCAGCCGTTTTTGCTCGAACATTAAATGCCTCCAAATGGTATTTATTTCACTTCCCAAGCCCCTGGAAGCATGAAAATCACTTTAAACATGCTAATTTTAGCTCTAACACTGATGATCCACCTACAAATGTGAACTGACGTTCAAAAATAAAACATTTGAAAACGGACCATTTTCCACATTTCTGAAGCATGACGTAATGGGGGGTGTTATCTCTTTTGTCGAAAATCAGCCGTTTTTGCTCGAACATTAAATGCCTCCAAATGGTATTTAATTAACTTCCCGGGGTGAAGAAACCCTTTTTGAGAACTCAGAGTGAGTAAATTGGCCATTTTCATGCACTTTTAACCATTCCATAAATCTTGTGTTTAGGGCCCCTGGAAGCATGAAAATCACTTTAAACATGCTAATTTTAGCTCTAACACTGATGATCCACCTACAAATGTGAACTGACGATCAAAAATAAAACATTTGAAAACGGACCATTTTCCACATTTCTGAAGCATGACGTAATGGGGGGGTGTTATCTCTTTTGTCGAAAATCAGCCGTTTTTGCTCGAACATTAAATGCCTCCAAATGGTATTTAATTAACTTCCCGAGCCCCTGGAAGCATGAAAATCACTTTAAACATGCTAATTTTAGCTCTAACACTGATGATCCACCTACAAATGTGAACTGACGTTCAAAAATAAAACATTTGAAAACGGACCATTTTCCACATTTCTGAAGCATGACGTAATGGGGGGGTGTTATCTCTTTTGTCGAAAATCAGCCGTTTTTGCTCGAACATTAAATGCCTCCAAATGGTATTTAATTAACTTCCCGAGCCCCTGGAAGCATGGAAATCACTTTAAACATGCTAATTTTAGCTCTAACACTGATGATCCACCTACAAATGTGAACTGACGTTCAAAAATAAAACATTTGAAAACTGACCATTTTCCACATTTCTGAAGCATGACGTAATGGGGGGTGTTATCTCTTTTGTCGAAAATCAGCCATTTTTGCTCGAACATTAAATGCCTCTAAATGGTATTTAATTAACTTCCCGAGCCCCTGGAAGCATGAAAATCACTTTAAACATGCTAATTTTAGCTCTAACACTGATGATCCACCTACAAATGTGAACTGACGTTCAAAAATAAAACATTTGAAAACGGACCATTTTCCACATTTCTGAAGCATGACGTAATGGGGGGTGTTATCTCTTTTGTCGAAAATCAGCCGTTTTTGCTCGAACATTAAATGCCTCCAAATGGTATTTAATTAACTTCCCGGGGTGAAGAAACCCTTTTTGAGAACTCAGAGGGAGTAAATTGGCCATTTTCATGCACTTTTAACCATTCCCTAAATCTTGTGTTTAGGGCCCCTGGAAGCATGAAAATCACTTTAAACATGCTAATTTTAGCTCTAACACTGATGATCCACCTACAAATGTGAACTGACGATCAAAAATAAAACATTTGAAAACGGACCATTTTCCACATTTCTGAAGCATGACGTAATGGGGGGGTGTTATCTCTTTTGTCGAAAATCAGCCGTTTTTGCTCGAACATTAAATGCCTCCAAATGGTATTTAATTAACTTCCCGAGCCCCTGGAAGCATGAAAATCACTTTAAACATGCTAATTTTAGCTCTAACACTGATGATCCACCTACAAATGTGAACTGACGTTCAAAAATAAAACATTTGAAAACGGACCATTTTCCACATTTCTGAAGCATGACGTAATGGGGGGGGGTGTTATCTCTTTTGTCGAAAATCAGCCATTTTTGCTCGAACATTAAATGCCTCCAAATGGTATTTATTTCACTTCCCGAGCCCCTGGAAGCATGAAAATCACTTTAAACATGCTAATTTTAGCTCTAACACTGATGATCCACCTACAAATGTGAACTGACGTTCAAAAATAAAACATTTGAAAACGGACCATTTTCCACATTTCTGAAGCATGACGTAATGGGGGGGTGTTATCTCTTTTGTCGAAAATCAGCCGTTTTTGCTCGAACATTAAATGCCTCCAAATGGTATTTAATTAACTTCCCGGGGTGAGGAAACCCTTTTTGAGAACTCAGAGTGAGTAAATTGGCCATTTTCATGCACTTTTAACCATTCCATAAATCTTGTGTTTAGGGCCCCTGGAAGCATGAAAATCACTTTAAACATGCTAATTTTAGCTCTAACACTGATGATCCACCTACAAATGTGAACTGACGTTCAAAAATAAAACATTTGAAAACGGACCATTTTCCACATTTCTGAAGCATGACGTAATGGGGGGGTGTTATCTCTTTTGTCGAAAATCAGCCATTTTTGCTCGAACATTAAATGCCTCCAAATGGTATTTAATTAACTTCCCGAGCCCCTGGAAGCATGAAAATCACTTTAAACATGCTAATTTTAGCTCTAACACTGATGATCCACCTACAAATGTGAACTGACGTTCAAAAATAAAACATTTGAAAACGGACCATTTTCCACATTTCTGAAGCATGACGTAATGGTGGGGTGTTATCTCTTTTGTCGAAAATCAGCCGTTTTTGCTCGAACATTAAATGCCTCCAAATGGTATTTATTTCACTTCCCAAGCCCCTGGAAGCATGAAAATCACTTTAAACATGCTAATTTTAGCTCTAACACTGATGATCCACCTACAAATGTGAACTGACGTTCAAAAATAAAACATTTGAAAACGGACCATTTTCCACATTTCTGAAGCATGACGTAATGGGGGGTGTTATCTCTTTTGTCGAAAATCAGCCGTTTTTGCTCGAACATTAAATGCCTCCAAATGGTATTTAATTAACTTCCCGGGGTGAAGAAACCCTTTTTGAGAACTCAGAGTGAGTAAATTGGCCATTTTCATGCACTTTTAACCATTCCATAAATCTTGTGTTTAGGGCCCCTGGAAGCATGAAAATCACTTTAAACATGCTAATTTTAGCTCTAACACTGATGATCCACCTACAAATGTGAACTGACGATCAAAAATAAAACATTTGAAAACGGACCATTTTCCACATTTCTGAAGCATGACGTAATGGGGGGGTGTTATCTCTTTTGTCGAAAATCAGCCGTTTTTGCTCGAACATTAAATGCCTCCAAATGGTATTTAATTAACTTCCCGAGCCCCTGGAAGCATGAAAATCACTTTAAACATGCTAATTTTAGCTCTAACACTGATGATCCACCTACAAATGTGAACTGACGTTCAAAAATAAAACATTTGAAAACGGACCATTTTCCACATTTCTGAAGCATGACGTAATGGGGGGGTGTTATCTCTTTTGTCGAAAATCAGCCGTTTTTGCTCGAACATTAAATGCCTCCAAATGGTATTTAATTAACTTCCCGAGCCCCTGGAAGCATGAAAATCACTTTAAACATGCTAATTTTAGCTCTAACACTGATGATCCACCTACAAATGTGAACTGACGTTCAAAAATAAAACATTTGAAAACGGACCATTTTCCACATTTCTGAAGCATGACGTAATGGGGGGTGTTATCTCTTTTGTCGAAAATCAGCCGTTTTTGCTCGAACATTAAAGGCCTCCAAATGGTATTTAATTAATTTCCCGAGCCCCTGGAAGCATGAAAATCACTTTAAACATGCTAATTTTACCTCTAACACTGATGATCCACCTACAAATGTGAACTGACGTTCAAAAATAAAACATTTGAAAACGGACCATTTTCCACATTTCTGAAGCATGACGTAATGGGGGGTGTTATCTCTTTTGTCGAAAATCAGCCGTTTTTGCTCGAACATTAAATGCCTCCAAATGGTATTTAATTAACTTCCCGGGGTGAAGAAACCCTTTTTGAGAACTCAGAGTGAGTAAATTGGCCATTTTCATGCACTTTTAACCATTCCATAAATCTTGTGTTTAGGGCCCCTGGAAGCATGAAAATCACTTTAAACATGCTAATTTTAGCTCTAACACTGATGATCCACCTACAAATGTGAACTGACGTTCAAAAATAAAACATTTGAAAACGGACCATTTTCCACATTTCTGAAGCATGACGTAATGGGGGGGTTTTATCTCTTTTGTCGAAAATCAGCCGTTTTTGCTCGAACATTAAATGCCTCCAAATGGTATTTATTTCACTTACCGAGCCCGTGAAAGCATGAAAATCACTTTAAACATGCTAATTTTAGCTCTAACACTGATGATCCACCTACAAATGTGAACTGACGTTCAAAAATAAAACATTTGAAAACGGACCATTTTCCACATTTCTGAAGCATGACGTAATGGGGGGGTGTTGTCTCTTTTGTCGAAAATCAGCCGTTTTTGCTCGAACATTAAATGCCTCCAAATGGTATTTAATTAACTTCCCGAGCCCCTGGAAGCATGGAAATCACTTTAAACATGCTAATTTTAGCTCTAACACTGATGATCCACCTACAAATGTGAACTGACGTTCAAAAATAAAACATTTGAAAACGGACCATTTTCCACATTTCTGAAGCATGACGTAATGGGGGGGTGTTATCTCTTTTGTCGAAAATCAGCCGTTTTTGCTCGAACATTAAATGCCTCCAAATGGTATTTATTTCACTTCCCGAGCCCCTGGAAGCATGAAAATCACTTTAAACATGCTAATTTTAGCTCTAACACTGATGATCCACCTACAAATGTGAACTGACGTTCAAAAATAAAACATTTGAAAACGGACCATTTTCCACATTTCTGAAGCATGACGTAATGGGGGGTGTTATCTCTTTTGTCGAAAATCAGCCGTTTTTGCTCGAACATTAAATGCCTCCAAATGGTATTTAATTAACTTCCCGGGGTGAAGAAACCCTTTTTGAGAACTCAGAGGGAGTAAATTGGCCATTTTCATGCACTTTTAACCATTCCCTAAATCTTGTGTTTAGGGCCCCTGGAAGCATGAAAATCACTTTAAACATGCTAATTTTAGCTCTAACACTGATGATCCACCTACAAATGTGAACTGACGATCAAAAATAAAACATTTGAAAACGGACCATTTTCCACATTTCTGAAGCATGACGTAATGGGGGGGTGTTATCTCTTTTGTCGAAAATCAGCCGTTTTTGCTCTAACATTAAATGCCTCCAAATGGTATTTAATTAACTTCCCGAGCCCCTGGAAGCATGAAAATCACTTTAAACATGCTAATTTTAGCTCTAACACTGATGATCCACCTACAAATGTGAACTGACGTTCAAAAATAAAACATTTGAAAACAGACCATTTTCCACATTTCTGAAGCATGACGTAATGGGGGGGGTGTTATCTCTTTTGTCGAAAATCAGCCGTTTTTGCTCGAACATTAAATGCCTCCAAATGGTATTTATTTCACTTCCCGAGCCCCTGGAAGCATGAAAATCACTTTAAACATGCTAATTTTAGCTCTAACACTGATGATCCACCTACAAATGTGAACTGACGTTCAAAAATAAAACATTTGAAAACGGACCATTTTCCACATTTCTGAAGCATGACGTAATGGGGGGGTGTTATCTCTTTTGTCGAAAATCAGCCGTTTTTGCTCGAACATTAAATGCCTCCAAATGGTATTTAATTAACTTCCCGGGGTGAGGAAACCCTTTTTGAGAACTCAGAGTGAGTAAATTGGCCATTTTCATGCACTTTTAACCATTCCATAAATCTTGTGTTTAGGGCCCCTGGAAGCATGAAAATCACTTTAAACATGCTAATTTTAGCTCTAACACTGATGATCCACCTACAAATGTGAACTGACGTTCAAAAATAAAACATTTGAAAACGGACCATTTTCCACATTTCTGAAGCATGACGTAATGGGGGGGTGTTATCTCTTTTGTCGAAAATCAGCCATTTTTGCTCGAACATTAAATGCCTCCAAATGGTATTTAATTAACTTCCCGAGCCCCTGGAAGCATGAAAATCACTTTAAACATGCTAATTTTAGCTCTAACACTGATGATCCACCTACAAATGTGAACTGACGTTCAAAAATAAAACATTTGAAAACGGACCATTTTCCACATTTCTGAAGCATGACGTAATGGTGGGGTGTTATCTCTTTTGTCGAAAATCAGCCGTTTTTGCTCGAACATTAAATGCCTCCAAATGGTATTTATTTCACTTCCCAAGCCCCTGGAAGCATGAAAATCACTTTAAACATGCTAATTTTAGCTCTAACACTGATGATCCACCTACAAATGTGAACTGACGTTCAAAAATAAAACATTTGAAAACGGACCATTTTCCACATTTCTGAAGCATGACGTAATGGGGGGTGTTATCTCTTTTGTCGAAAATCAGCCGTTTTTGCTCGAACATTAAATGCCTCCAAATGGTATTTAATTAACTTCCCGGGGTGAAGAAACCCTTTTTGAGAACTCAGAGTGAGTAAATTGGCCATTTTCATGCACTTTTAACCATTCCATAAATCTTGTGTTTAGGGCCCCTGGAAGCATGAAAATCACTTTAAACATGCTAATTTTAGCTCTAACACTGATGATCCACCTACAAATGTGAACTGACGATCAAAAATAAAACATTTGAAAACGGACCATTTTCCACATTTCTGAAGCATGACGTAATGGGGGGGTGTTATCTCTTTTGTCGAAAATCAGCCGTTTTTGCTCGAACATTAAATGCCTCCAAATGGTATTTAATTAACTTCCCGAGCCCCTGGAAGCATGAAAATCACTTTAAACATGCTAATTTTAGCTCTAACACTGATGATCCACCTACAAATGTGAACTGACGTTCAAAAATAAAACATTTGAAAACGGACCATTTTCCACATTTCTGAAGCATGACGTAATGGGGGGGTGTTATCTCTTTTGTCGAAAATCAGCCGTTTTTGCTCGAACATTAAATACCTCCAAATGGTATTTAATTAACTTCCCGAGCCCCTGGAAGCATGAAAATCACTTTAAACATGCTAATTTTAGCTCTAACACTGATGATCCACCTACAAATGTGAACTGACGTTCAAAAATAAAACATTTGAAAACGGACCATTTTCCACATTTCTGAAGCATGACGTAATGGGGGGTGTTATCTCTTTTGTCGAAAATCAGCCGTTTTTGCTCGAACATTAAATGCCTCCAAATGGTATTTAATTAATTTCCCGAGCCCCTGGAAGCATGAAAATCACTTTAAACATGCTAATTTTACCTCTAACACTGATGATCCACCTACAAATGTGAACTGACGTTCAAAAATAAAACATTTGAAAACGGACCATTTTCCACATTTCTGAAGCATGACGTAATGGGGGGGTGTTATCTCTTTTGTCGAAAATCAGCCGTTTTTGCTCGAACATTAAATGCCTCCAAATGGTATTTAATTAACTTCCCGGGGTGAAGAAACCCTTTTTGAGAACTCAGAGTGAGTAAATTGGCCATTTTCATGCACTTTTAACCATTCCATAAATCTTGTGTTTAGTGCCCCTGGAAGCATGAAAATCACTTTAAACATGCTAATTTTAGCTCTAACACTGATGATCCACCTACAAATGTGAACTGACGTTCAAAAATAAAACATTTGAAAACGGACCATTTTCCACATTTCTGAAGCATGACGTAATGGGGGGGTTTTATCTCTTTTGTCGAAAATCAGCCGTTTTTGCTCGAACATTAAATGCCTCCAAATGGTATTTATTTCACTTACCGAGCCCGTGAAAGCATGAAAATCACTTTAAACATGCTAATTTTAGCTCTAACACTGATGATCCACCTACAAATGTGAACTGACGTTCAAAAATAAAACATTTGAAAACGGACCATTTTCCACATTTCTGAAGCATGACGTAATGGGGGGGTGTTGTCTCTTTTGTCGAAAATCAGCCGTTTTTGCTCGAACATTAAATGCCTCCAAATGGTATTTAATTAACTTCCCGAGCCCCTGGAAGCATGGAAATCACTTTAAACATGCTAATTTTAGCTCTAACACTGATGATCCACCTACAAATGTGAACTGACGTTCAAAAATAAAACATTTGAAAACGGACCATTTTCCACATTTCTGAAGCATGACGTAATGGGGGGATGTTATCTCTTTTGTCGAAAATCAGCCGTTTTTGCTCGAACATTAAATGCCTCCAAATGGTATTTATTTCACTTCCCGAGCCCCTGGAAGCATGAAAATCACTTTAAACATGCTAATTTTAGCTCTAACACTGATGATCCACCTACAAATGTGAACTGACGTTCAAAAATAAAACATTTGAAAACGGACCATTTTCCACATTTCTGAAGCATGACGTAATGGGGGGGGTGTTATCTCTTTTGTCGAAAATCAGCCGTTTTTGCTCGAACATTAAATGCCTCCAAATGGTATTTATTTCACTTCCCGAGCCCCTGGAAGCATGAAAATCACTTTAAACATGCTAATTTTAGCTCTAACACTGATGATCCACCTACAAATGTGAACTGACGTTCAAAAATAAAACATTTGAAAACGGACCATTTTCCACATTTCTGAAGCATGACGTAATGGGGGGGGTGTTATCTCTTTTGTCGAAAATCAGCCGTTTTTGCTCGAACATTAAATGCCTCCAAATGGTATTTAATTAACTTCCCGGGGTGAGGAAACCCTTTTTGAGAACTCAGAGTGAGTAAATTGGCCATTTTCATGCACTTTTAACCATTCCATAAATCTTGTGTTTAGGGCCCCTGGAAGCATGAAAATCACTTTAAACATGCTAATTTTAGCTCTAACACTGATGATCCACCTGCAAATGTGAACTGACGTTCAAAAATAAAACATTTGAAAACGGACCATTTTCCACATTTCTGAAGCATGACGTAATGGGGGGGTGTTATCTCTTTTGTCGAAAATCAGCCATTTTTGCTCGAACATTAAATGCCTCCAAATGGTATTTAATTAACTTCCCGAGCCCCTGGAAGCATGAAAATCACTTTAAACATGCTAATTTTAGCTCTAACACTGATGATCCACCTACAAATGTGAACTGACGTTCAAAAATAAAACATTTGAAAACGGACCATTTTCCACATTTCTGAAGCATGACGTAATGGTGGGGTGTTATCTCTTTTGTCGAAAATCAGCCGTTTTTGCTCGAACATTAAATGCCTCCAAATGGTATTTAATTAACTTCCCGGGGTGAAGAAACCCTTTTTGAGAACTCAGAGTGAGTAAATTGGCCATTTTCATGCACTTTTAACCATTCCATAAATCTTGTGTTTAGGGCCCCTGGAAGCATGAAAATCACTTTAAACATGCTAATTTTAGCTCTAACACTGATGATCCACCTACAAATGTGAACTGACGATCAAAAATAAAACATTTGAAAACGGACCATTTTCCACCTTTCTGAAGCATGACGTAATGGGGGGGTGTTATCTCTTTTGTCGAAAATCAGCCGTTTTTGCTCGAACATTAAATGCCTCCAAATGGTTTTTAATTAACTTCCCGAGCCCCTGGAAGCATGAAAATCACTTTAATCATGCTAATTTTAGCTCTAACACTGATGATCCACCTACAAATGTGAACTGACGTTCAAAAATAAAACATTTGAAAACGGACCATTTTCCACATTTCTGAAGCATGACGTAATGGGGGGGTTTTATCTCTTTTGTCGAAAATCAGCCGTTTTTGCTCGAACATTAAATGCCTCCAAATGGTATTTAATTAACTTCCCGAGCCCCTGGAAGCATGAAAATCACTTTAAACATGCTAATTTTAGCTCTAACACTGATGATCCACCTACAAATGTGAACTGACGTTCAAAAATAAAACATTTGAAAACGGACCATTTTCCACATTTCTGAAGCATGACGTAATGGGGGGTGTTATCTCTTTTGTCGAAAATCAGCCGTTTTTGCTCGAACATTAAATGCCTCCAAATGGTATTTAATTAATTTCCCGAGCCCCTGGAAGCATGAAAATCACTTTAAACATGCTAATTTTACCTCTAACACTGATGATCCACCTACAAATGTGAACTGACGTTCAAAAATAAAACATTTGAAAACGGACCATTTTCCACATTTCTGAAGCATGACGTAATGGGGGGGTGTTACCTCTTTTGTCGAAAATCAGCCATTTTTGCTCGAACATTAAATGCCTCCAAATGGTATTTAATTAACTTCCCGAGCCCCTGGAAGCATGAAAATCACTTTAAACATGCTAATTTTAGCTCTAACACTGATGATCCACCTACAAATGTGAACTGACGTTCAAAAATAAAACATTTGAAAACGGACCATTTTTCACATTTCTGAAGCATGACGTAATGGGGGGGTGTTATCTCTTTTGTCGAAAATCAGCCGTTTTTGCTCGAACATTAAATGCCTCCAAATGGTATTTATTTCACTTCCCGAGCCCCTGGAAGCATGAAAATCACTTTAAACATGCTAATTTTAGCTCTAACACTGATGATCCACCTACAAATGTGAACTGACGTTCAAAAATAAAACATTTGAAAACGGACCATTGTCCACATTTCTGAAGCATGACGTAATGGGGGGGTGTTATCTCTTTTGTCGAAAATCAGCCGTTTTTGCTTGAACATTAAATGCCTCCAAATGGTATTTAATTAACTTCCCGAGCCCCTGGAAGCATGAAAATCACTTTAAACATGCTAATTTTAGCTCTAACACTGATGATCCACCTACAAATGTGAACTGACGTTCAAAAATAAAACATTTGAAAACGGACCATTTTCCACATTTCTGAAGCATGACGTAATGGGGGGGTGTTATCTCTTTTGTCGAAAATCAGCCGTTTTTGCTCGAACATTAAATGCCTCCAAATGGTATTTAATTAACTTCCCGGGGTGAAGAAACCCTTTTTGAGAACTCAGAGTGAGTAAATTGGCCATTTTCATGCACTTTTAACCATTCCATAAATCTTGTGTTTAGGGCCCCTGGAAGCATGAAAATCACTTTAAACATGCTAATTTTAGCTCTAATACTGATGATCCACCTACAAATGTGAACTGACGTTCAAAAATAAAACATTTGAAAACGGACCATTTTCCACATTTCTGAAGCATGACGTAATGGGGGGTGTTATCTCTTTTGTCGAAAATCAGCCGTTTTTGCTCGAACATTAAATGCCTCCAAATGGTATTTATTTCACTTACCGAGCCCGTGGAAGCATGAAAATCACTTTAAACATGCTAATTTTAGCTCTAACACTGATGATCCACCTACAAATGTGAACTGACGTTCAAAAATAAAACATTCGAAAACGGACCATTTTCCACATTTCTGAAGCATGACGTAATGGGGGGGTTTTATCTCTTTTGTCGAAAATCAGCCGTTTTTGCTCGAACATTAAATGCCTCCAAATGGTATTTATTTCACTTACCGAGCCCGTGGAAGCATGAAAATCACTTTAAACATGCTAATTTTAGCTCTAACACTGATGATCAACCTACAAATGTGAACTGACGTTCAAAAATAAAACATTTGAAAACGGACCATTTTCCACATTTCTGAAGCATGACGTAATGGGGGGGTGTTGTCTCTTTTGTCGAAAATCAGCCGTTTTTGCTCGAACATTAAATGCCTCCAAATGGTATTTAATTAACTTCCCGAGCCCCTGGAAGCATGGAAATCACTTTAAACATGCTAATTTTAGCTCTAACACTGATGATCCACCTACAAATGTGAACTGACGTTCAAAAATAAAACATTTGAAAACGGCCATTTTCCACATTTCTGAAGCATGACGTAATGGGGGGTGTTATCTCTTTTGTCGAAAATCAGCCATTTTTGCTCGAACATTAAATGCCTCCAAATGGTATTTAATTAACTTCCCGAGCCCCTGGAAGCATGAAAATCACTTTAAACATGCTAATTTTAGCTCTAACACTGATGATCCACCTACAAATGTGAACTGACGTTCAAAAATAAAACATTTGAAAACGGACCATTTTCCACATTTCTGAAGCATGACGTAATGGTGGGGTGTTATCTCTTTTGTCGAAAATCAGCCGTTTTTGCTCGAACATTAAATGCCTCCAAATGGTATTTATTTCACTTCCCAAGCCCCTGGAAGCATGAAAATCACTTTAAACATGCTAATTTTAGCTCTAACACTGATGATCCACCTACAAATGTGAACTGACGTTCAAAAATAAAACATTTGAAAACGGACCATTTTCCACATTTCTGAAGCAGGACGTAATGGGGGGTGTTATCTCTTTTGTCGAAAATCAGCCGTTTTTGCTCGAACATTAAATGCCTCCAAATGGTATTTAATTAACTTCCCGGGGTGAAGAAACCCTTTTTGAGAACTCAGAGTGAGTAAATTGGCCATTTTCATGCACTTTTAACCATTCCATAAATCTTGTGTTTAGGGCCCCTGGAAGCATGAAAATCACTTTAAACATGCTAATTTTAGCTCTAACACTGATGATCCACCTACAAATGTGAACTGACGATCAAAAATAAAACATTTGAAAACGGACCATTTTCCACATTTCTGAAGCATGACGTAATGGGGGGGTGTTATCTCTTTTGTCGAAAATCAGCCGTTTTTGCTCGAACATTAAATGCCTCCAAATGGTATTTAATTAACTTCCCGAGCCCCTGGAAGCATAAAAATCACTTTAAACATGCTAATTTTAGCTCTAACACTGATGATCCACCTACAAATGTGAACTGACGTTCAAAAATAAAACATTTGAAAACGGACCATTTTCCACATTTCTGAAGCATGACGTAATGGGGGGGTGTTATCTCTTTTGTCGAAAATCAGCCGTTTTTGCTCGAACATTAAATGCCTCCAAATGGTATTTAATTAACTTCCCGAGCCCCTGGAAGCATGGAAATCACTTTAAACATGCTAATTTTAGCTCTAACACTGATGATCCACCTACAAATGTGAACTGACGTTCAAAAATAAAACATTTGAAAACTGACCATTTTCCACATTTCTGAAGCATGACGTAATGGGGGGTGTTATCTCTTTTGTCGAAAATCAGCCATTTTTGCTCGAACATTAAATGCCTCCAAATGGTATTTAATTAACTTCCCGAGCCCCTGGAAGCATGAAAATCACTTTAAACATGCTAATTTTAGCTCTAACACTGATGATCCACCTACAAATGTGAACTGACGTTCAAAAATAAAACATTTGAAAACGGACCATTTTCCACATTTCTGAAGCATGACGTAATGGTGGGGTGTTATCTCTTTTGTCGAAAATCAGCCGTTTTTGCTCGAACATTAAATGCCTCCAAATGGTATTTATTTCACTTCCCGAGCCCCTGGAAGCATGAGAATCACTTTAAACATGCTAATTTTAGCTCTAACACTGATGATCCACCTACAAATGTGAACTGACGTTCAAAAATAAAACATTTGAAAACGGACCATTTTCCACATTTCTGAAGCATGACGTAATGGGGGGTGTTATCTCTTTTGTCGAAAATCAGCCGTTTTTGCTCGAACATTAAATGCCTCCAAATGGTATTTAATTAACTTCCCGAGGTGAAAAAACCCTTTTTGAGAACTCAGAGTGAGTAAATTGGCCATTTTCATGCACTTTTAACCATTCCATAAATCTTGTGTTTAGGGCCCCTGGAAGCATGAAAATCACTTTAAACATGCTAATTTTAGCTCTAACACTGATGATCCACCTACAAATGTGAACTGACTTTCAAAAATAAAACATTTGAAAACGGACCATTTTCCACATTTCTGAAGCATGACGTAATGGGGGGGTGTTATCTCTTTTGTCGAAAATCAGCCGTTTTTGCTCGAACATTAAATGCCTCCAAATGGTATTTAATTAACTTCCCGAGCACCTGGAAGCATGAAAATCACTTTAAACATGCTAATTTTAGCTTTAACACTGATGATCCACCTACAAATGTGAACTGACGTTCAAAAATAAAACATTTGAAAACGGACCATTTTCCACATTTCTGAAGCATGACGTAATGGGGGTTGTTATCTCTTTTGTCGAAAATCAGCCGTTTTTGCTCGAACATTAAATGCCTCCAAATGGTATTTAATTAACTTCCCGAGCCCCTGGAAGCATGAAAATCACTTTAAACATGCTAATTTTAGCTCTAACACTGATGATCCACCTACAAATGTGAACTGACGTTCAAAAATAAAACATTTGAAAACGGACCATTTTCCACATTTCTGAAGCATGGCGTAATGGGGGCGTGTTATCTCTTTTGTCGAAAATCAGCCGTTTTTGTTTGAACATTAAATGCCTCCAAATGGTATTTATTTAACTTCCCGGGGTGAAAAAACCCTTTTTGAGAACTCAGAGTGAGTAAATTGGCCATTTTCATGCACTTTTAATCATTCCATAAATCTTGTGTTTAGGGCCCCTGGAAGCATGAAAATCACTTTAAACATGCTAATTTTAGCTCTAACACTGATGATCCACCTACAAATGTGAACTGACGTTCAAAAATAAAACATTTGAAAACGGACCATTTTCCACATTTCTGATGCATGACGTAATGGGGGGGGTGTTATCTCTTTTGTCGAAAATCAGCCGTTTTTGCTCGAACATTAAATGCCTCCAAATGGTATTTATTTCACTTCCAGAGCCCCTGGAAGCATGAAAATCACTTTAAACATGCTAATTTTAGCTCTAACACTGATGATCCACCTACAAATGTGAACTGACGTTCAAAAATAAAACATTTGAAAACGGACAATTTTCCACATTTCTGAAGCATGACGTAATGGGGGGGTGTTATCTCTTTTGTCAAAAATCAGCCGTTTTTGCTCGAACATTAAATGCCTCCAAATTGTATTTAATTAACTTCCTGAGACCCTGGAAGCATGAAAATCACTTTAAACATGCTAATTTTAGCTCTAACACTGATGATCCACCTACAAATGTGAACTGACGTTCAAAAATAAAACATTTGAAAACGGACCATTTTCCACATTCCTGAAGCATGACGTAATGGGGGGGGTGTTATATCTTTTGTGGAAAATCAGCCGTTTTTGCTCGAACATTAAATGCCTCCAAATGGTATTTATTTCACTTCCCGAGCCCCTGGAAGCATGAAAATCACTTTAAACATGCTAATTTTAGCTCTAACACTGATGATCCACCTACAAATGTGAACTGACGTTCAAAAATAAAACAGTTGAAAACGGACCATTTTCCACATTTCTGAAGCATGACGTAATGGGGGGTGTTATCTCTTTTGTCGAAAATAAACCGTTTTTGCTCGAACATTAAATGCCTCCAAATGGTATTTAATTAACTTCCCGAGCCCCTGGAAGCATGAAAATCACTTTAAACATGCTAATTTTAGCTCTAACACTGATGATCCACCTACAAATGTGAACTGACGTTCAAAAATAAAACATTTGAAAACGGACCATTTTCCACATTTCTGAAGCATGACGTAATGGGGGGGTGTTATCTCTTTTGTCGAAAATCAGCCGTTTTTGCTCGAACATTAAATGCCTCCAAATGGTATTTAATTAACTTCCCGAGCCCCTGGGAGCATGAAAATCACTTTAAACATGCTAATTTTAGCTCTAACACTGATGATCCACCTACAAATGTGAACTGACGTTCAAAAATAAACCATTTGAAAACGGACCATTTTCCACATATCTGAAGCATGACGTAATGGGGGGGTGTTATCTCTTTTGTCGAAAATCAGCCGTTTTTGCTCGAACATTAAATGCCTCCAAATGGTATTTAATTAACTTCCCGAGCCCCTGGAAGCATGAAAATCACTTTAAACATGCTAATTTTAGCTCTAACACTGATGATCCACCTACAAATGTGAACTGACGTTCAAAAATAAAACATTTGAAAACGGACCATTTTCCACATTTCTGAAGCATGACGTAATGGGGGGGTGTTATCTCTTTTGTTGAAAATCAGCCGTTTTTGCTCGAACATTAAATGCCTCCAAATGGTATTTAATTAACTTCCCAGGGTGAAGAAACCCTTTTTGAGAACTCAGAGTGAGTAAATTGGCCATTTTCATGCACTTTTAACCATTCCATAAATCTTGTGTTTAGGGCCCCTGGAAGCATGAAAATCACTTTAAACATGCTAATTTTAGCTCTAACACTGATGATCCACCTACAAATGTGATCTGACGTTCAAAAATAAAACATTTGAAAACGGACCATTTTCCACATTTCTGAAGCATGACGTAATGGGGGGGTGTTATCTCTTTTGTCGAAAATCAGCCGTTTTTGCTCGAACATTAAATGCCTCCAAATGGTATTTAATTAACATCCCGGGGTGAAGAAACCCTTTTTGAGAACTCAGAGTGAGTAAATTGGCCATTTTCATGCACTTTTAACCATTCCATAAATCTTGTGTTTAGGGCCCCTGGAAGCATGAAAATCACTTTAAACATGCTAATTTTAGCTCTAACACTGATGATCCACCTACAAATGTGAACTGACGTTCAAAAATAAAACATTTGAAAACGGACCATTTTCCACATTTCTGAAGCATGACGTAATGGGGGGGTGTTATCTCTTTTGTCGAAAATTAGCCGTTTTTGCTCGAACATTAAATGCCTTCAAATAGTATTTAATTAACTTCCCGAGCCCCTGGAAGCATGAAAATCACTTTAAACATGCTAATTTTAGCTCTAACACTGATGATCCACCTACAAATGTGAACTGACGTTCAAAAATAAAACATTTGAAAACGGACCATTTTCCACATTTCTGAAGCATGACGTAATGGGGGGGTGTTATCTCTTTTGTCGAAAATCAGCTGTTTTTGCTCGAACATTAAATGCCTCCAAATGGTATTTAGTTAACTTCCCGGGGTGAAGAAACCCTTTTTGAGAACTCAGAGTGAGTAAATTGGCCATTTTCATGCACTTTTAACCATTCCATAAATCTTGTGTTTAGGGCCCCTGGAAGCATGAAAATCACTTTAAACATGCTAATTTTAGCTCTAACACTGATGATCCACCTACAAATGTGAACTGACGTTCAAAAATAAAACATTTGAAAACGGACCATTTTCCACATTTCTGAAGCATGACGTAATGGGGGGGTGTTATCTCTTTTGTCGAAAATCAGCCGTTTTTGCTCGAACATTAAATGCCTCCAAATGGTATTTATTTCACTTCCCGAGCCCCTGGAAGCATGAAAATCACTTTAAACATGCTAATTTTAGCTCTAACACTGATGATCCACCTACAAATGTGAACTGACGTTCAAAAATAAAACATTTGAAAACGGACCATTTTCCACATTTCTGAAGCATGACGTAATGGGGGGGTGTTATCTCTTTTGTCGAAAATCAGCCGTTTTTGCTCGAACATTAAATGCCTCCAAACGGTATTTAATTCACTTCCCGGGGAGAAGAAACACTTTTTGAGACCTCAGAGTGTGTAAATAGTAAGGGTGGGTGTAGTTCGCAAAGTAGCGCTACGCGAAGCTACGCGAAGTGCACTTCGCACTACGTGAACTTCATGTAGCACTACGCGAGCTGCGTAGTGGCATGTTTGCACTGTGCAAGAAGTGTTTTCAATGATTGCACAGTGCGGACAAGCATCCGGCACTGTGCAATCATTGAAAACCGCATCTTGCACAGTGCAAGCTGTAGTTTTCTGCTGCTCGAGTAGATTATTACTCGAGCTGCAGCTTTCTCAACGCAAACTGGTAGTTTCTCATTGAGAGCGGTCGCGAGCATGCGCAACCACTCACAATGAGAAACCTTACCTCCCAGCCTTGAGAATCTCACCGGGATGTCATTTTGCTTGCTCGCGGCCGCGAACATGACGTTCAGGACCGCGAACAAGCAAAAAATGAGCTCTGCACTACGCTACGCTGCACTACGCGTGTTGGCACTGTGCTACGTGCAGCTCGCGTAGTACGAAATTGCGCAAACTTCGCAAACTCCGCGAGCGTAGCATAGTGCTTTGCCCAGGCCTAGTAAATAGGCCATTTTCATGCACTTTTAACCATTCCACAAATCTTGAGATTAGGGCCACTGGAAGCATGAAAATCACTTTAAACATGCTCATTTTAGCTCTAAAAAAGATGATCCACCTACAAATGAGAGATGACGTTCAAAAATGCAACATTTGAATATGGAACATTTTTCACCTTTCTGAAATATGACGTAATGGGGGAATGTTATCTCTTTTGTCAAAAATCAGCAGTTTCTGCTTGAAACTTCCCGGGGTGAAGAAACACTTTTTGAGACCTAAGAGTGAGTAAATCGGTCATTTTCATGCACTTTAACCATTTCAAAAATCTTGCAATTAGGGCCCCCTGGAAGCATGAAAATCACTTTAAACATGCTCATTTTAGGTCTAAAAGTGATGAGCCACCTACAAATGTGAGATGACATTCAAAAATGCAACATTTGAAAATGAACTATTTTTCACCTTTCTGAAGCATGACATAATGGGGGAATGTTATCTCTTTTGTCAAAAATCACCTGTTTTTGCTTGACCATTAAATGCCTCCAAACGGTATTTAATTCACTTCCCGGGGTGAAGAAACACATTTTGAGACCTCAGAGAGAGTAAATTGGCCCTTTTCATGCACCTTTAACCATTTCAAAAATCTTGCAATTAGGGCCCCCTGGAAGCATGAAAATCACTTTAAACATGCTCATTTTAGGTCTAAAAGTGATGAGCCACCTACAAATGTGAGATGACATTCAAAAATGCAACATTTGAAAATGAACTATTTTTCACCTTTCTGAAGCATGACATAATGGGGGAATGTTATCTCTTTTGTCAAAAATCAGCAGTTTCTGCTTGAAACTTCCCGGGGTGAAGAAACACTTTTTGAGACCTAAGAGTGAGTAAATCGGTCATTTTCATGCACTTTAACCATTCCACAAATCTTGCATTTAGGGCACCTGGAAGCATGAAAATCACTTTAAACAGTCTCATTTTAGCTCTAACAAAAATGACCCACCTACAAATGTGAGATAATGTTCATAAATGCAAAATTTGAAAACGGACCATTTTTCACCTTTCTGAAGCATGACGTAATGGGGGGGTGTTATCTCTTTTGTCAAAAATCACCCGTTTTTGCTTGAACATTAAATGCCTCCAAATGGTATTTAATTCACTTCCTGGGGTGAAGAAACACTTTTTGAGACCTCAGAGTGAGTAAATTGGCCATTTTCATGCACTTTTACCCATTCCACAAATCTTGCATTTAGGGACCCTGGAAGAATGAAAATCACTTTAAACATGCTCATTTTAGCTCTAAAAGTTATGATCCACCTACAAATGTGAACTGACGTTCAAAAATGCAACATTTGAAAATGAACTATTTTTCACCTTTCTGAAGCATGACATAATGGGTGAATGTTATCTCTTTTGTCAAAAATCAGCAGTTTCTGCTTGAAACTTCCCGGGGTGAAGAAACACTTTTTGAGACCTAAGAGTGAGTAAATCGGTCATTTTCATGCACTTTAACCATTCCACAAATCTTGCATTTAGGGCCCCTGGAAGCATGAAAATCACTTTAAACAGTCTCATTTTAGCTCTAACAAAAATGACCCACCTACAAATGTGAGATAATGTTCATGAATGCAAAATTTGAAAACGGACCATTTTTCACCTTTCTGAAGCATGACGTAATGGGGGGGTGTTATCTCTTTTGTCAAAAATCACCCGTTTTTGCTTGAACATTAAATGCCTCCAAATGGAATTTAATTCACTTCCTGGGGTGAAAAGACACTTTTTGAGACCTCAGAGTGAGTAAATTGGCCATTTTCATGCACTTTTACCCATTCCACAAATCTTGCATTTAGGGACCCTGGAAGAATGAAAATCACTTTAAACATGCTCATTTTAGCTCTAAAAGTTATGATCCACCTACAAATGTGAACTGACGTTCAAAAATGAAACATTTGATCCGTAACCCAGCACCCCGTGACCCGGGCTGGCGCGACCCAAGCACCCTTGGTGTTCCTTCGTCAGAGGGAGCGTGGCTCGCTGCGCTTCTCAGGGGTGCCACTGCGCTCCACCAGGCCCCTTTGGCACTGCCGCTCTCTCCAGGCCAGCAAGTTGGGGACCTAGATCGGGCTTCTCAGCTCCGCCGGAGGTCGTCTCCGACTTCGGACGCCATCTTTGTGTAGTGCTTCCCTCCACACTCAGTGTCTGCCAGGCGTGGGAGCGGGGGGGGTCGACTCCAGGATCCGCTCCGCTCAGGATGCTCGGGCTCTTCCCACCATCACCCACTCGTGGCAGCTTCAAGTGGCAAAGCAAGGATTCGGCTTACTCTGTGTCCATCTCCCTCGGGTGCTGGCGGCCGCCATCTTGGTGTAGTCGGGGCGCTCGAGCGGGCGGATCCGGAGCTGTTACTTCTCTTTTGTCAAAAATCTGCCATTTTTGACTGAAATTTCCCGGGGTGAAGAAACACTTTTTGAGAACTCAGAGTGAGTAAATTGGCCATTTTCATACACTTTAACCATTCGACAAATCTTGCGATTAGGGCCACTGGAAGCATGAAAATCACTTTAAACATGCTCATTTTAGCTCTAAAAAAGATGATCCACCTACAAATGAGAGATGACGTTCAAGAATGCAACATTTGAATATGGAACATTTGTCACCTTTCTGAAATATGACGTAATGGGGGGGGCGTTAACTCTTTTGTCAAAAATCACCTGTTTTTGCTTGAACATTAAATGCCTCCAAAGGGTATTTAATTCACTTCCCGGGGTGAAGAAACACTTTTTGAGACCTCAGAGTGAGTAAATTGGCCATTTTCATTCACTTTTAACCATTCCACAAATCTTGCGATTAGGGCCCCTGGAAGCATGAAAATCACTCTAAACATGCTCATTTTAGCTCTAAAAAAGATGATCCACCTACAAATGACGTAATGGGGAGGTGTTATCTCTTTTATCGAAAATCAGCCGTTTTTGCTTGAACATTAAATGCCTCCAAACGGTATTTAATTCACTTCCCGGGGTGAAGAAACACTTTTTGAGACCTCAGAGTGAGTAAAGTGGCCATTTTCATGCACTTTTAACCATTCCAAAAATCTTGCGATTAGGGCCCCTGGAAGCATGAAAATCACTTTAAACATGCTCATTTTAGCTCTAAAAGTGATGAGCCACCTACAAATGTGAGATGACGTTCAAAAATGCAACATTTGAAAATGAACTATTTTTCACCTTTCAGAAGCATGACGTAATGGGGGAATGTTATCTCTTTTGTCAAAAATCAGCAGTTTTTGCTTGAAACTTCCCGGGGTGAAGAAACACTTTTTGAGACCTCAGTGTGAGTAAATTGGTCATTTTCATGCACTTTAACCATTCCACAAATCTTGCATTTAGGGCCCTTGGAAGCATGAAAATCACTTTAAACATTCTCATTTTAGCTCTAACAAAAATGACCCACCTACAAATGTGAGATAATGTTCAAAAATGCAACATTTGAAAACTGACCATTTTTCACCTTTCAGAAGCATAACATAATGAGGGGGCGTTATCTCTTTTGTAAAAAACCACCCGTTTTTGCTTGAACATTAAATGCCTCCAAACTGTATTTAATTCACTTCACGGGCTGAAGAATCACTTTTGGAGACCTCAGAGTGAGTAAATTGGCCATTTTCATACACTGTTAACCATTCCACAAATCTTGTGTTTAGGGCCCCTGGAAGCATGAAAATCACTTTAAACATGCTAACCTTTAGCTCTAAAACTGATGATCCACCTACAAATGTGAACTAACGTTAAAAAATAAAACATTTGAAAACGGACCATTTTTCACCTTTCTGAAGCATGACGTAATGGGGGGGTGTTATCTCTTTTGTCAAAAATCAGCTGTTTTTGTTTGAACATTAAATGCCTCCAAATGGTATTTAATTCACTTCCCGGGCCCCTGGAAGCATGAAAATCACTTTAAACATGCTAATTTTAGCTCTAAAACTGATGATCTACCTACAAATGTGAACTGAAGTTCAGAAATATAACATTTGAAAACGGACCATTTTTCAACTTTCTGAAGCATGACGTAATGGGGGGGGGGTGTTATCTCGTTTGTCAAAAATCTGCTGTTTTTGCTTGAACATTTAATGCCTCCAAATGGCATTTAATTCACTTCCCGGGCTGAAGAATCACTTTTGGGGACCTCAGAGTGATTAAATTGGCCGTTTTCATGCACTGTTAACCATTCCACAAATCTTGTGTTTAGGGCCCCTGGAAGCATGAAAATCACTTTAAACATGCTAATTTTAAATCTAAAACTGATGATCCACCTACAAATGTGAACTGACGTTCAAAAATAAAACATTTGAAAGCGGACCATTTTTCACCTTTCTGAAGAATGGCGTAATGGGGGGGTGTTATGTCTTTTGTCAAAAATCTGCTGTTTTTGCTTGAACATTAAATGCCTCCAAATGGTTTTTATTCACTTCCTGGGCCCGTGGAAGCATGAAAATCACTTTAAACATGCTAATTTTAGCTCTAAAACTGATGATCTACCTACAAATGTGAACTGACGTTCAAAAATAAAACATTTGAAAACGGACCATTTTTCACCTTTCTGAAACATGACGTAATGGGGGGGGGCGTTATCTCTTTTGTCAAAAATCACCTGTTTTTGCTTGAACATTAAATGCCTCCAAACGGTATTTAATTCACTTCCCGGGGTGAAGAAACACTTTTTAATCCCTCAGAGTGAGTAAATTGGCCATTTTTATGCACTTTTAACCATTCCAGAAATCTTGCGATAAGGACCCCTGGAAGCATGAAAATCACTTTAAACATGCTCATTTTAGCTCTAAAAAAGACGATCCACCTACAAATGTGAGTTGACGTTCACAAATGCAACATTTGAAAACTGACTATTTTTCACCTTTCTGAAGCATGACGTAATGGGGGAGTGTTATCTCTTTTGTCAAAAATCACCTGTTTTTGCTTGAACTTTTAAATGCCTCCAAATGGTATTTAATTC
This sequence comes from Lissotriton vulgaris, assembly GCF_964263255.1. NCBI lineage: Eukaryota > Metazoa > Chordata > Amphibia > Caudata > Salamandridae > Lissotriton > Lissotriton vulgaris. The sequence continues at coordinate 1,375,480,646 of NC_141685.1, read as the reverse complement.
ACTTCCTGGGGTGAAGAAACACTTTTTGAGACCTCAGAGTGAGTAAATTGGCCATTTTCATGCACTTTTACCCATTCCACAAATCTTGCATTTAGGGCCCCTTGAAGCATGAAAATCACTTTAAACATTCTCATTTTAGCTCTAACAAAAATGACCCACCTACAAATGTGAGATAATGTTCAAAAATGCAACATTTGAAAACTGACCATTTTTTACCTTTCAGAAGCATAACATAATGAGGGGGCGTTATCTCTTTTGTCAAAAACCACCGGTTTTTGCTTGAACATTAAATGCCTCCAAACGGTATTTAATTCACTTCCCAGGGAGAAGAAACACTTTTTGAGACCTCAGAGTGAGTAAATAGTAAGGGTGGGTGTAGTTCGCGAAGTAGCGCTACGCGAAGCTACGCGAAGTGCACTTCGCACTACGCTAACTTCACGTAGCACTACACGAGCTGCGTAGTGGCATGTTTGCACTGTGCAAGAAGTGTTTTCAATGATTGCACAGTGCGGACAAGCATCCGGCACTGTGCAATCATTGAAAACGGCATCTTGCACAGTGCGAGCTGTAGTTTTCTGCTGCTCGAGTAGATTATTACTCGAGCTGCAGCTTTCTCAACGCAAACTGGTAGTTTCTCATTGAGAGCGGTCGCGAGCATGCGCAACCACTCACAATGAGAAACCTTACCTCCCAGCCTTGAGAATCTCGCCCGGATTTCATTTTGCTTGCTCGCGGTCGCGAACATGACGTTCAGGACCGCGAACAAGCAAAAAATGAGCTCTGCACTACGCTACGCTGCACTACGCGTGTTCGCACTGTGCTACGTGCAGCTCGCGTAGTGCGAAGTTGCGCAAACTTCGCAAACTCCACGAGCGTAGCGTAGTGCTTTGCCCAGGCCTAGTAAATAGGCCATTTTCATGCACTTTTAACCATTCCACAATTCTTGCGATTAGGGCCACTGGAAGCATGAAAATCACTTTAAACATGCTCATTTTAGCTCTAAAAAAGATGATCCACCTACAAATGAGAGATGACGTTCAAAAATGCAACATTTGAATATGGAACATTTTTCACCTTTCTGAAATATGACGTAATGGGGGGCGTTAACTCTTTTGTCAAAAATCACCTGTTTTTGCTTGAACATTAAATGCCTCCAAACAGTATTTAATTCACTTCCCGGGGTGAAGAAACACTTTTTGAGACCTCAGAGTGAGTAAATTGGCCCTTTTCATGCACTTTTAACCATTCCACAAATCTTGCATTTAGGGCCCCTGGAAGCATGAAAATCACTTTAAACAGTCTCATTTTAGCTCTAACAAAAATGACCCACCTACAAATGTGAGATAATGTTCAAAAATGAAAATTTCAAAACGGACCATTTTTCACCTTTCTGAAATATGACGTAATGGGGGGGCGTTATCTCTTTTGTCAAAAATCACCCGTTTTTGCTTGAACATTAAATCCCTCCAAACTTTATTTAATTCACTTCCCGGGGTGAAGAAATACTTTTTGAGACCTCAGAGTGAGTAAATTGGCCCTTTTCATGCACTTTTAACCATTCCACAAATCCTGCGATTAGGGCCACTGGAAGCATGAAAATCACTTTAAACATGCTCATTTTAGCTCTAAAAGTGATGAGCCACCTACAAATGTGAACTGACGTTCAAAAATGCAACATTTGAAAACAGACCATTTTTCACCTTTCTGAAGCATGACGTAATGGGGGGGGCGTTATCTCTTTTGTCAAAAATCACGCGTTTTTGCTTGAACATTAAACGCCTCCAAATGGTATTTAATTCACTTGCTGGGGTAAAGAAACACTTTTTGAGACCACAGAGTGAGTAAATTGGCCATTTTAATGCACTTTTACCCATTCCACAAATCTTGAATTTAGAGCCCCTGGAAGAATAAAAATCACTTTAAATATGCTCATTTTAGCTCTAAAAGTTATGATCCATCGACCAATGTGAACTGACGTTCAAAAATGCAACATTTGAAAATTAACTATTGTTTACGTTTCAGAAGCATGTCGTGATGAGGGGCGTTATCTCTTTTGTCAAAAACCAACTGTTTTTGCTTGAACAATAAATTCCTCCAAACAGTATTTAATTCACTTCCCGGGGTGAAGAAACACCTTTTGAGACCTCAGAGTTAGTAAATTGGCCATTTTCATGCACTTTAACCATTCCACAAATCTTGCATTTAGGGCCCCTGGAAGCATGAAAATCACTTTAAACATTCTCATTTTAGCTCTAACAAAAATGACCCACCTATAAATGTGAGATAATGTTAAAAAAAATGCAACATTTGAAAATGGACCATTATTCACCTTTCTGAAGCATGACGTAATGGGGGACGGTTATCTCTCTTGTCAAAAATCACCCGTTTTTGCTTGAACATTAAATGCCTCCAAATGGTATTTAATTCACTTCCTGGGGTGAAGAAACACTTTTTGAGACCTCAGAGTGAGTAAATTGGCAATTTTCATGCACTTTTACCAATTCCACAAATCTTGCATTTAGGGCCCCTGGAAGCATGAAAATCTCTTTAAACATTCTCATTTTAGCTCTAAAAAAGATGACCCACCTACAAATGTAAGATAATGTTCAAAAATGTAACATTTGAAAACGGACCATTTTTCACCTTTCTGAAGCTTGACGTAATGGGGGGGCGTTTTCTCTTTTGTCAAAAATCACCCGTTTTTGCTTGAACATTAAATGCCTCCAAACTTTATTTAATTCACTTCCCGGGGTGAAGAAATACTTTTTGAGACCTCAGAGTGAGTAAATTGGCCATTTTCATGCACTTTTACCCATTCCACAAATCTTGTGTTTAGGTCCATTGGAAGCATGAAAATCCCTTTAAACATGCTCATTTTAGCTCTAAAAGTGATGAGCCACCTTCAAATGTGAGATGACGTTCAAAAATGCAAAATTTAAAAACGGACCATTTTTCACCTTTCTGAAGCATGACGTCATGGGGGGGTGTTATCTCTTTTGTCAAAAAACTGCCGTTTTTGCTTGAAATTTCCCGGGGTGAAGAAACACTTTTTGAGGCCTCAGAGTGAGTAAATTGGCCATTTTCATGCACTTTCACCATTCCACAAATCTTGCATTTAGGGCCCTTGGAAGCATGAAAATCCCTTTAAACATTCTCATTTTAGCTCTAAAAAAGATGATCCGCCTACAAATGAGAGATGACGTTCAAAAATGCAACATTTGAAAATGGAACATTTGTCACCTTTCTGAAATATGACGTAATGGGGGGGCGTTATCTCTTTTGTCAAACATCACCCGTTTTTGCTTGAACATTAAATGCCTCCAAACGGTATTTAATTCACTTTCCGGGGTGAAGAAACACTTTTTGAGACCTCAGAGTGAGTAAATTGGCCATTTTCATTCACTTTGAACCATTCCACAAACCTTGCGATTAGGGCCCCTGGAAGCATGAAAATCACTCTAAACATGCTCATTTTAGCTCTAAAAAAGATGACCCACCTACAAATGTGGGATAATGTTCAAAAATGCAACATTTGAAAACCGACCATTTTTCACCTTTCTGAAGCATGACGTAATGGGGGGGTGTTATCTCTTTTGTCGAAAATCAGCCGTTTTTTCTTGAACATTAAATGCATCCAAATGGCATTTAATTCACTTCCCGAGATGAAGAAACACCTTTTGAGACCTCAGAGTTAGTAAATTGGCCGTTTTCATGCACTTTAACCATTCCACAAATCTTGCATTTAGGGCCCCTGGAAGCATGAAAATCACTTTAAACATTCTCATTTTGGCTCTAAAGAAGATGATACACCTACAAATGTGAGATGACATTCAAAAATGCAACAATTCAAAACGGCCCCTTTTTCACCTTTCAGAAGCATGACGTAAAGTGGGGCGTTATCTCTTTTGTCAAAAACCAACTGTTTTTGCTTGAACATTAAATGCCTCCAAACAGTATTTAATTCGCTTCCCGGGGTGAAGAAACACCCTTTGGGACCTCAGAGTTAGGAAATTGGCCGTTTTCATGCACTTTAACCATTCCACAAATCTTGCATTTAGGGCCCCTGGAAGCATGAAAATCATTTAAAACATTACCATTTTAGCTCTAAAAGTTATGATCCACCTACAAATGTGAACTGACGTTAAAAAATGCAACATTTGAAAACTGACAATTTTTCACCTTTCAGAAGCATGACGTAATGGGGGGGTTGTTGTCTCTTTTGTCAAAAACCACCTGTTTTTGCTTGAACATTAAATGCCTCCAACCGGTACTTAATTCAATTCCCGGGGTGAAGAAACACTTTTTAAGACCTCAGAGTGAGTAAATTGGCCATTTTCATGCACTGTTAACTATTTCACACATCTTGCGATTAGGGTCCCTGGAAGCATGAAAATTACTTTAAACATGCTCATTTTAGCTCTAAAAGTGATGAGCCACCTACAATGTGAGATGACTTTCAAAAATGAAACATTTGAAAATGTACCATTTTTCACCTTTTTTTTTTGTCCTCATTTGCCTTACCCCCTGCTTAGGAAATGCCAACCACCTTGCGTATCCCTGACCAAGAGAGGGAACCAAGAATGTGATACCCATCTCTGGAACTGGAATCCGAGATGTTTTACTGGTGGCAGAGAAGTCCCAAGAAGAAGGAGATTTTAAGTTCTTACGCTGACTCCATCTAGGTATGTCTCAACCTGAAGGACCAAAAACCGTATCGAGGCCAGACCCGGTCCAAGGAGTGTTGGTGGCATAATCATAGGATCCGGGAAAAAAAAAAAAACCCCGGAACACTAACTCCACTGTATCAACAGATCCCAAAAGGCCAGGTTACGATTATTGCAAGCTCTAGCCATGTCCACCTTTGATGTTTCATATAAAGACGTGAGCCAGTCCGAATATATTGGAGCAGTTTTTTCCACCCACCGTATGCAAATCTGCCTTCTAGCCAACAGAATGGCATAAAACAGAAAAGATCTTGCTTTACCAGAAATACTGTCCTCTAATCCAAAGATGATAAGTGGCAATGAAATTACTAATGATGTATTCAAAATGGAATTTAAGGTAGACACCACTTCCTCCCAGAACTGACCGATGTTGGGGCATTCCATGAACATGTGAATATCTGAAGCTTCTGGTAAATTACATTTGTTACATTTCTTGTCTGGGAGAAATTTGGAAAGTCTCAGCGGTGTTATATAAGCCCGATGTGCTGTGAACAGATGGTTACGCCTCAGCCATGATGGCTTCACCACTTTATAGAGGAGCGCAAAAGATCTTAACCATATCTCCTCACATTGAAAGCCAGTTGTCTCTCCCCACAATTCATCTGGAAGGGTGAAATCCCCATCGGTTTCCTCCAGAAGCTGCCAATACCAGAAGGCCACCTCCTTACCACCCCTAGGTCTTTCTAGTAGCAGCTGCTCCAGGGAGCTTGATTTCCCAAATAATACATCTTTGCACCGCTGGGCTCTCCCCCAGCTTTCCAGCTGGATGAATTTAAATCTAGAAAATGCTGGACCTATACGCTCATGTAATTCATCCCAAGGAAGTATCGATCCGTCCACCAATAGCTCTCCCCATCTTGCAATTCCAGCCTCCTCTAATGGAGAAGATAAACTGTCCCTAAGGCACTCCGGTAAACCCGGGGAGTCCCATATGGGAGCGAAATTGGAGTAGTAAGACAGCCCCAATCTTCTTCTAATGGCTAGCCAGACCTTAGCCCATGACTGTATGATTTTTAGTCTTATTTTCTTAAAATATTTCTGGCTCCCAAATTTATATAGAAATCCGTCAGCTGGTAGATTTGCTCCGGTTAACATGGCTTTATACATTGTCCCCTCCAGAAGACTCGATGGTGTTTTTAATAACATCCTGGAGTGGACAACTGAAAGGCCCATGCGTAATACACTAAATCCGGTAGGGCGAGACCCCCCTTCTCCCTTCTCCTCCTCATCTTCTTCCACGCGATTCTAGTCGACTTATAATTCCAAATAAAGGAGTTAAGCTCTCGCTGACATCTGTCCAACATCTTCACATCAAACCCCAAAGGAATGGCACCAAAAATGAATATAAACTTAGGAAGGATAGACATTTTTATTAAGTTGACCCTACCCATTATAGAAAGTGGCAAGTGAGTCCAAGATTTCAATAGGCCCTTACATTCCCTGGAGACTTGATCTAAGTTAGTTTGGGCAATGTTTCCGATGTCTTGGGTAATTCGGATCCCGAGATAGCGCATAGAGGTGGTGATGTTTATGCCTAACCGTGGGTCCGGAATATTCCACACCATGACCTCGGTCTTACTTGAATTGATATTATAGCCCGAGATCCTACCGAACACTACCATTTTTCACCTTTCTGAAGCATTGCATAATGGGGGGTGTTATCTCTTTTTAAAAAATTAGCCGTTTTTGCTTGAACATTAAATGCCTCCAAACGGTATTTAATTTACTTCCCGGGGTGAAGAAACACTTCTTGAGACCTCAGAGTGAGTAAATAGTAAGGGTGGGTGTAGTTCGCGAAGTAGCGCTACGCGAAGCTACGCGAAGTGCACTTCGCACTACGCGAACTTCGAGTAGCACTACGCGAGCTGCGTAGTGGCATTTTCACACTGTGCAAGAAGTGTTTTCAATGATTGCACAGTGCGGACAAGCATCCGGCACTGTGCAATCATTGAAAACGGCATCTTGCACAGTGCGAGCTTTAGTTTTCTGCTGCTCGAGTAGATTATTACTCGAGCTGCAGCTTTCTCAACGCAAACTGGTAGTTTCTCATTGAGAGCATTCGCGAGCATGTGCAACCACTCACAATGAGAAACCTTACCTCCCGCCTTGAGAATCTCGCCGGGATGTCATTTCGCTTGATCGCGGTCGCGAACATGACGTTCAGGACCGCGAACAAGTAAAAAATGAGCTCTGCACTACGCGTGTTCGCACTGTGCTACGTGCAGCTCGCGTAGTGCGAAGTTGCGCAAACTTCGCAAACTCCGCAAGCGTAGCGTAGTGCTTTGCCCAGGCCTAGTAAATAGGCCATTTTCATGAACTTTTAACCATTCCACAAATCTTGCGATTAGGGCCACTGGAAGCATGAAAATCACTTTAAACATGCTCATTTTAGCTCTAAAAAAGATGATCCACCTACAAGAGAGAGATGACGTTCAAAAATGCAACATTTGAATATGGAACATTTTTCACCTTTCTGAAATATGACGTAATGGGGGAATGTTAACTCTTTTGTCAAAAATCACCTGTTTTTGATTGAACATTAAATGCCTCCAAACTGTATTTAATTCACTTCCCGGGGTAAAGAAATACTTTTTGAGACCTCAGAGTGAGTTAATTGGCCCTTTTCATGCACTTTTAACCATTTCAAAAATCTTGCAATTAGGGCCCCTGGAAGCATGAAAATCACTTTAAACATGCTCATTTTAGCTCTAAAAGTGATGAGCCACCTACAAATGTGAGATGACGTTCAAAAATGCAACATTTGAAAATGAAACATTTTTCACCTTTCTGAAACATGACGTAATGGGGGTGTTATCTCTTGTTTAAAAAATCAACCGTTTTTGCTTGAACATTAAATGCCTCCAACCGGTATTTAATTCAATTCCCGGGGTGAAGAAACACTTTTTGAGACATCAGAGTGAGTAAATTGACCATTTTCATGCACTTTTAACCATTCCACAAATCTTGCGATTAGGACCGCTGGAAGCATGAAAATCACTTTAAACATGCTCATTTTAGCTCTAAAAAAGACGATCCACCTACAAGTGTGAACTATTTTTCACCTTTCTGAAGCATGACGTAATGGGGGAATGTTATCTCTTTTGTCAAAAATCTGCAGTTTTTGCTTGAAACTTCCCAGGGTGAAAAAACACTTTTTGAGACCTCAGTGTGAGTAAATTGGTCATTTTCATGCACTTTAACCATTCCACAAATCTTGTATTTAGGGCCCCTAGAAGCGTGAAAATCACTTTAAACATGCTCATTGTAGCTCTAAAAGTTATGATCCACCTACAAATGTGAACTGACGTTCAAAAATGAAACATTTGATCCGTAACCTAGTGCCCCGTGACCCGGGCAGGCACGACCCAAGCACCCTTGGTGTTCCTTCGTCAGAGGGAGATCGTGGCTCGCTGCGCTTCTCAGGGGTGCCACTGCTCTCCACCAGGCCCCTTTAGCACCGCCGCTCTCTCCAGGCCAGCAAGTTGGGGACCTAGATCGGCCTTCTCAGCTCCGCCGGAGGTCGTCTCCGGCTTCGGGTGCCAACTTTGTGTAGTGCTTCCCTCCGCACTCAGTGTCTGCCGGGCGTGGGAGCGGGGGGGTCGACTCCAGGATCCGCTCAGGATGCTCGGGCTCTTCCCACCGTCACTCACTCGTGGCAGCTTCAAGCGGCAAAGCAAGGATTCCGCTTACTCTGCGTCCATCTCCCTCGGGTGCTGGCGGCCGCCATCTTGGTGTAGTCGGGGCACTCGAGCGGGCGAATCCGGAGCTGTTTTCTTCTCTTTTGTCAAAAATCTGCCATTTTTGACTGAAATTTCCCGGGGTGAAGAAACACTTTTTGAGACCTCAGAGTGAGTAAATTGGCCATTTTCATGCACTTTAACCATTCCACAAACCTTGCATTTACGGCCCCTGGAAGCATGAAAATCTCTTTAAACATGCTCATTTTAGCTCTAAAAAAGATGATCCACCTACAAATGAGAGATGACGTTCAAAAATGCAACATTTGAATATGGAACATTTTTCACCTTTCTGAAATATGACGTAATGGGGGAATGTTAACTCTTTTGTCAAAAATCACCTGTTTTTGATTGAACATTAAATGCCTCCAAACGGTATTTAATTCACTTCCCGGGGTAAAGAAATACTTTTTGAGACCTCAGAGTGAGTAAATTGGCCCTTTTCATGCACTTTTAACCATTTCAAAAATCTTGCAATTAGGGCCCTTGGAAGCAAGAAAATCACTTTAAACATGCTCATTTTAGCTCTAAAAGTGATGAGCCACCTACAAATGTGAGATGACGTTCAAAAATGCAACATTTGAAAATGGAACATTTTTCACCTTTCTGAAACATGACGTAATGGGGGCGTTATCTCTTTTGTCAAAAATCACCCGTTTTTGCTTGAACCATTTTTTACCTTTCTGAAGCATGGCATAATGGGGGTGTTATCTCTTTTTTAAAAAATCAACCGTTTTTGCTTGAACATTAAATGCCTCCAACCGGTATTTAATTCAATTCTCGGGGTGAAGAAACACTTTTTGAGACATCAGAGTGAGTAAATTGGCCATTTTCATGCACTTTAACCATTCCACAAACCTTGCATTTACCGCCCCTGGAAGCATGAAAATCTCTTTAAGCATTCTCATTTTAGCTCTAAAAAAGATGACCCACCTATAAATGTGAGATAATGTTCAAAAATGCAACATTTGAAAACGGACCATTTTTTAACTTTCTGAAGCATGACGTAATGAGGGCGCGTTATCTCTTTTGTCAAAAATCATGCGTTTTTGCTTGAACATTAAATGACTCCAAACGGTATTTAATTCACTTCCCTGGGTGAAGAAACACTTCTTGAGACCTCAGAGTGAGTAAATAGGCCATTTTAATGCACTTTTAACCATTCCACCAATCTTGCGATTAGGGCCAAGGGAAGCATGAAAATCACTTTAAACATGCTCATTTTAGCTCTAAAAAAGATGATCCACCTACAAATGAGAGATGACGTTCAAAAATGCAACATTTGAAAATGGAACATTTGTCACCTTTCTGAAATATGGCGTAATGGGGGGGCGTTAACTCTTTTGTCAAAAATCACCCGTTTTTGCTTGAACATTAAATGCCTCCAAACTGTATTTAATTCACTTTCCGGGGTGAAGAAACACTTTTTGAGACCTCAGAGTGAGTAAATTGGCCATTTTCATTCACTTTTACCTATTCAACAAATCTTGCGATTAGGGCTCCTGAAAGCATGAAAATCACTCTAAACATGCTCATTTTAGCTCTAAAAAAGATGATCCACCTACAAATGACGTAATGGGGAGGTGTTATCTCTTTTATCGAAAATCAGCCGTTTTTGCTTGAACATTAAATGCCTCCAAATGGTATTTAATTCACTTTCCGAGGTGAAGAAACACCTTTTGAGACCTCAGAGTTAGTAAATTGGCCATTTTCATGCACTTTAACCATTCGACAAATCTTGCATTTAGGGCCCCTGGAAGCATGAAAATCACTTTAATCATTCTCATTTTAGCTCTAAAGAAGATGATCCACCTACAAATGTGAGATGACGTTCAAAAATGCAACATTTGAAAACTGACAATTTTTCAGCTTTCAGAAGCATGACGTAATGGGGGGGCGTTGTCTCTTTTGTCAAAAACCAACTGTTTTTGCTTGAACATTAAATGCCTCCAAACGGTATTTAATTCACTTCCCTGGGTGAAGAAAGACTTTTTGAGACCTCAGAGTTAGTAAATTGGCCATTTTCATGCACTTTTAACCATTCCACAAATCTTATGTTTAGGGCCCCTGAAAGCATGAAAATCACTTTAAACATGCTCAATTTAAGGCTAGAAGTGATGAGACACCTTCAAATGTGAGATGACGTTCAAAAAAGCAACATTTGAAAATGTACCATTTTTCACCTTTCTGAAGCATGGCATAATGGGGGGTGTTATCACTTTTTAAAAAATCAGCCGTTTTTGGTTGAACATTAAATGCCTCCAAATGGAATTTAGTTCACTTCCCGGTGTGAAGAACCACTTTTTGAGACCTCAGAGTGAGTAAATTGGCCATTTTCATGCACTTTTACCCTTTACACAAATCTTGTGTTTAGGGCCCCTGGAAGCATGAAAATCACTTTAAACATGCTCATTTTAGCTCTAAAAGTGATGAGCCACCCAAAAATGTGAGATGACGTTCAAAAATGCAACATTTGAAAACAGACCATTTTCCACCTTTCTGAAGCATGACGTAATGGGGGAATGTTATCTCTTTTGTCAAAAATCAGCAGTTTTTGCTTGAAACTTTCCGGGGTGAAGAAACACTTTTTGAGACCTCAGTGTGAGTAAATTGGTCATTTTCATGCACTTTAACCATTCCACAAATCTTGCATTTAGGGCCCCTGGAAGCATGAAAATCACTTTAAACAGTCTCATTTTAGCTCTATCAAAAATGACCCACCTACAAATGTGAGATAATGTTCAAAAATGCAACATTTGAAAACGGACCATTTTTCACCTTTCTGAAGCATGACGTAATGGGGGGGCGTTATCTCTTTTGTCAAAAATCACCCGTTTTTGCTTGAACATTAAATGCCTCCAAATGGTCTTTAATTCACTTCCTGGGGTGAAGAAACACTTTTTGAGACCTCAGAGTGAGTAAATTGGCCATTTTCATGCACTTTTACCCATTCCACAAATCTTGCTTTCAGGGACCCTGGAAGCATGAAAATCACTTTAAACATGCTCATTTTAGCTCTAAAAGTTTTGATCTACCTACAAATGTGAACTGACGTTCAAAAATGAAACATTTGATCCGTAACCCAGCACCCCGTGACCCGGGCAGGCGCGACCCAAGCACCCTTGGTGTTCCTTCGTCAGAGGGAGCGTGGCTCGCTGCGCTTCTCAGGGGTGCCACTGCGCTCTACCAGGCCCCTTTGGCACCGCCGCTCTCTCCAGGCCAGCAAGTTGGGGACCTAGATCAGGCTTCTCAGCTCCGCCAGAAGTCGTCTCCGACTTCGGGCACCATCTTTGTGTAGTGCTTCCTTCCGCACTCAGTGTCTGCCGGGCGTGGGAGGGGGGGTCGACTCCAGGATCCGCTCAGGATTCTCGGGCTCTTCCCACCGTCACCCACTCGTGGCAGCTTCAAGCGGCAAAGCAAGGATTCCGCTTACTCTGCGTCCATCTCCCTCAGGTGCTTGCGGCCGCCATCTTGGTGTAGTCGGGGCGCTCGAGCGGGCGAATCCGGAGCTGTTTTCTTCTCTTTTGTCAAAAATCAGCCATTTTTGACTGAAATTTCCCGGGGTGAAGAAACACTTTTTGAGACCTCAGAGTGAGTAAATTGGCCATTTTCATGCACTTTAACCATTCCACAAACCTTGCATTTAGGGCCCCTGAAAGCATGAAAATCTCTTTAAGCATTCTCATTTTAGCTCTAAAAAAGATGACCCACCTACAAATGTGAGATAATGTTCAAAAATGCAACATTTGAAAACGGACCATTTTTCAACTTTCTGAAGCATGACGTAATGGGGGCGCGTTATCTCTTTTGTCAAAAATCACGGGTTTTTGCTTGAACATCAAATGCCTCCAAACGGTATTTAATTCACTTCCCGGGGTGAAGAAACACTTTTTGAGACCTCAAAGTGAGTAAATAGGCCGTTTTCATGCACTTTTAACCATTAAACAAATCTTGAGATTAGGGCCACTGGAAGCATGAAAATCACTTTAAACATGCTCATTTTAGCTCAAAAAAAGATGATCCGCCTACAAATGAGAGATGACGTTCAAAAATGCAACATTTGAAAATGGAATATTTGTCACCTTTCTGAAATATGACGTAATGGGGGGGCGTTATCTCTTTTGTCAAAAATCACCCGTTTTTGCTTGAACATTAAATGCCTCCAAACGGTATTTAATTCACTTTCCGGGGAGAAGAAACACTTTTTGAGACCTCAGAGTGAGTAAATTGGCCATTTTCATTCACTTTTAACCATTCCACAAACCTTGCGATTAGGGCCCCTGGAAGCATGAAAATCACTCTAAACATGCTCATTTTAGCTCTAAAAAAGATGACCCACCTACAAATGTGGGATAATGTTCAAAAATGCAACATTTGAAAACCGACCATTTTTCACCTTTCTGAAGCATGACGTAATGGGGGGGTGTTATCTCTTTTGTCGAAAATCAGCCGTTTTTTCTTGAACATTAAATGCATCCAAATGGCATTTAATTCACTTCCCGAGATGAAGAAACACCTTTTGAGACTTCAGAGTTAGTAAATTGGCCGTTTTCATGCACTTTAACCATTCCACAAATCTTGCATTTAGGGCCCCTGGAAGCATGAAAATCACTTTAAGCATTCTCATTTTAGCTCTAAAGAAGATGATACACCTACAAATGTGAGATGACATTCAAAAATGCAACAATTCAAAACGGCCCCTTTTTCACCTTTCAGAAGCATGACGTAAAGTGGGGCGTTATCTCTTTTGTCAAAAACCAACTGTTTTTGCTTGAACATTAAATGCCTCCAAACAGTATTTAATTCACTTCCCGGGGTGAAGAAACACCCTTTGGGACCTCAGAGTTAGGAAATTGGCCGTTTTCATGCACTTTAACCATTCCACAAATCTTGCATTTAGGGCCCCTGGAAGCATGAAAATCATTTAAAACATTACCATTTTAGCTCTAAAAGTTATGATCCACCTACAAATGTGAACTGACGTTAAAAAATGCAACATTTGAAAACTGACCATTTTTCACCTTTCAGAAGCATGACGTAATGGGGGGGTCGTTGTCTCTTTTGTCAAAAACCACCTGTTTTTGCTTGAACATTAAATGCCTCCAAACGGTATTTAATTCACTTCCTGGGGTGAAGAAACACTTTTTGAGACCTCAGAGTGAGTAAATTGGCAATTTTCATGCACTTTTACCCATTCCACAAATCTTGCGTTTAGGGCCCCTGAAAGCATTAAAATCACTTTAAACATGCTCATTTTAAGGCTAAAAGTGATGAGCCACCTTCAAATGTGCGATGACGTTCAAAAACAAAACATTTGAAAATGTACCATTTTTCACCTTTCTGAAGCATGGCATAATGGGGGTGTTATCTCTTTTTTAAAAAATCAACCGTTTTTGCTTGAACATTAAATGCCTCCAACCGGTATTTAATTCAATTCCCGGGGTGAAGAAACACTTTTTGAGACCTCAGAGTGAGTAAATTGGCCATTTTCATGCACTGTTAACCATTCCACACATTTTGCGATTAGGGTCCCTGGAAGCATGAAAATCACTTTAAACATGCTCATTTTAGCTCTAAAAGTGATGAGCCACCTACAAATGTGAGATGACTTTCAAAAATGAAACATTTGAAAATGTACCATTTTTCACCTTTTTTTTTTTTTGTCCTCATTTGCCTTACCCCCTGCTTAGGAAATGCCAACCACCTTGCGTGTCCCTGACCAAGAGAGGGAACCAAGAATGTGATACCCATCTCTGGAACTGGAATCCGAGATGTTTCACTGGTGGCAGAGAAGTCCCAAGAAGAAGGGGATTTTAAGTTCTTACGCTGACTCCATATAGGTATGTATCAACCTAAAGGACCAAAAACCGTATCGAGGCCAGACCCGGTCCAAGGAGTGTTGGTGGCATAATCATAGGACCCGGGGAAAAAAAAAAAAAAAAAACCCGGAACACTAACTCCACTGTATCAACAGATCCCAAAAGGCCAGGTTACGATTATTGCAAGCTCTAGCCATGTCCACCTTTGATGTTTCATATAAAGACGTGAGCCAGTCCGAATATATTGGAGCAGTTTTTTCCACCCACCGTATGCAAATCTGCCTTCTAGCCAACAGAATGGCATAAAACAGAAAAGATCTTGCTTTACCAGAAATACTGTCCTCTAATCCAAAGATGATAAGTGGCAATGAAATTACTAATGATGTATTCAAAATGGAATTTAAGGTAGACACCACTTCCTCCCAGAACTGACCGATGTTGGGGCATTCTATGAACATGTGAATATCTGAAGCTTCTGGTAAATTACATTTGTTACATTTCTTGTCTGGGAGAAATTTGGAAAGTCTCAGCGGTGTTATATAAGCCCGATGTGCTGTGAACAGATGGTTACGCCTCAGCCATGATGGCTTCACCACTTTATAGAGGAGCGCAAAAGATCTTAACCATATCTCCTCACATTGAAAGCCAGTTGTCTTTCCCCACAATTCATCTGGAAGGGTGAAATCCCCATCGGTTTCCTCCAGAAGCTGCCAATACCAGAAGGCGACCTCCTTACCAACCCTAGGTCTTTCTAGTAGCAGCTGCTCCAGGGAGCTTGATTTCCCAAATAATACATCTTTGCACCGCTGGGCTCTCCCCCAGCTTTCCAGCTGGATGAAATTAAATCTAGAAAATGCTGGACCTATACACTCATGTAATTCATCCCAAGGAAGTATCGATCCGTCCACCAATAGCTCTCCCCATCTAACAATTCCAGCCTCCTCTAATGGAGAAGATAAACTGTCCCTAAGGCACTCCGGTAAACCCGGGGAGTCCCATATGGGAGCGAAATTGGAGTAGTAAGACAGCCCCAATCTTCTTCTAATGGCTAGCCAGACCTTAGCCCATGACTGTATGATTTTTAGTCTTATTTTCTTAAAATATTTCTGGCTCCCAAATTTATATAGAAATCTGTCAGCTGGTAGATTTGCTCCGGTTAACATGGCTTTATACATTGTCCCCTCCAGAAGACTTGATGGTGTTTTTAATAACATCCTGGAGTAGGACAACTGAAAGGCCCATGCGTAATACACTAAATCCGGTAGGGCGAGACCCCCCTTCTCCCTTCTCCTCCTCAACTTCTTCCACGCGATTCTAGTCGACTTATAATTCCAAATAAAGGAGTTAAGCTCTCGCTGACATCTGTCCAACATCTTCACATCAAACCCCAAAGGAATGGCACCAAAAATGAATATAAACTTAGGAAGGATAGACATTTTTATTAAGTTGACCCTACCCATTATAGAAAGTGGCAAGTGAGTCCAAGATTTCAATAGGCCCTTACATTCCCTGGAGACTTGATCTAAGTTAGTTTGGGCAATGTTTCCGATGTCTTGGGTAATTTGGATCCCGAGATAGCGCATAGAGGTGGTGATGTTTATGCCTAACCGTGGGTCCGGAATATTCCACACCATGACCTCGGTCTTACTTGAATTGATATTATAGCCCGAGATCTTACCGAACTCTACAATTTTTCACCTTTCTGAAGCATTGCATAATGGGGGGTGTTATATCTTTTTAAAAAATTAGCCGTTTTTGCTTGAACATTAAATGCCTCCAAACGGTATTTAATTTACTTCCCGGGGTGAAGAAACACTTTTTGAGACCTCAGAGTGAGTAAATAGTAAGGGTGGGTGTAGTTCGCGAAGTAGCGCTACGCGAAGCTACGCGAAGTGCACTTCGCACTACGCGAACTTCGAGTAGCACTACGCGAGCTGCGTAGTGGCATTTTCACACTGTGCAAGAAGTGTTTTCAATGATTGCACAGTGTGGACAAGCATCCGGCACTGTGCAATCATTGAAAACGGCATCTTGCACAGTGCGAGCTTTAGTTTTCTGCTGCTCGAGTAGATTATTACTCGAGCTGCAGCTTTCTCAACGCAAACTGGTAGTTTCTCATTGAGAGCATTCGCGAGCATTTGCAACCACTCACAATGAGAAACCTTACCTCCCCGCCTTGAGAATCTCGCCGGGATGTCATTTCGCTTGCTCGCGGTCGCGAACATGACGTTCAGGACCGCGAACAAGCAAACAATGAGCTCTGCACTACGCTACGCTGCACTACGCGTGTTCGCACTGTGCTACGTGCAGCTCGCGTAGTGCGAAGTTGCGCAAACTTCGCAAACTCCGCAAGCGTAGCGTAGTGCTTTGCCCAGGCCTAGTAAATAGGCCATTTTCATGCACTTTTAACCATTCCACAAATCTTGCGATTAGGGCCACTGGAAGCATGAAAATCACTTTAAACATGCTCATTTTAGCTCTAAAAAAGATGATCCACCTACAAATGAGAGATGACGTTCAAAAATGCAACATTTGAATATGGAACGTTTTTCACCTTTCTGAAATATGACGTAATGGGGGAATGTTAACTCTTTTGTCAAAAATCAACCGTTTTTGCTTGAACATTAAATGCCTCCAACCGGTATTTAATTCAATTCCCGGGGTGAAGAAACACTTTTTGAGACATCAGAGTGAGTAAATTGGCCATTTTCATGCACTTTTAACCGTTCCACAAATCTTGCGATTAGGACCCCTGGAAGCATGAAAATCACTTTAAACATGCTCATTTTAGCTCTAAAAAAGACGATCCACCTACAAGTGTGAACTATTTTTCACCTTTCTGAAGCATGACGTAATGGGGGAATGTTATCTCTTTTGTCAAAAATCAGCAGTTTTTGCTTGAAACTTCCCAGGGTGAAGAAACACTTTTTGAGACCTCAGTGTGAGTAAATTGGTCATTTTCATGCACTTTAACCATTCCACAAATCTTGTATTTAGGGCCCCTAGAAGCGTGAAAATCACTTTAAACATGCTCATTGTAGCTCTAAAAGTTATGATCCACCTACAAATGTGAACTGACGTTCAAAAATGAAACATTTGATCCGTAACCTAGTGCCCCGTGACCCGGGCAGGCACGACCCAAGCACCCTTGGTGTTCCTTCGTCAGAGGGAGATTGTGGCTCGCTGCGCTTCTCAGGGGTGCCACTGCTCTCCACCAGGCCCCTTTAGCACCGCCGCTCTCTCCAGGCCAGCAAGTTGGGGACCTAGATCGGGCTTCTCAGCTCCACCGGAGGTCGTCTCCGGCTTCGGGTGCCATCTTTGTGTAGTGCTTCCCTCCGCACTCAGTGTCTGCCGGGCGTGGGAGCGGGGGGGTCGACTCCAGGATCCGCTCAGGATGCTCGGGCTCTTCCCACCGTCACTCACTCGTGGCAGCTTCAAGCGGCAAAGCAAGGATTCCGCTTACTCTGCGTCCATCTCCCTCGGGTGCTGGCGGCCGCCATCTTGGTGTAGTCGGGGCGCTCGAGCGGGCGAATCCGGAGCTGTTTTCTTCTCTTTTGTCAAAAATCTGCCATTTTTGACTGAAATTTCCCGGGGTGAAGAAACACTTTTTGAGACCTCAGAGTGAGTAAATTGGCCATTTTCATGCACTTTAGCCATTCCACAAACCTTGCATTTACGGCCCCTGGAAGCATGAAAATCTCTTTAAGCATTCTCATTTTAGCTCTAAAAAAGATGACCCACCTATAAATGTGAGATAATGTTCAAAAATGCAACATTTTAAAACGGACCATTTTTCAACTTTCTGAAGCATGACGTAATAAGGGCGCGTTATCTCTTTTGTCAAAAATCACGCGTTTTTGCTTGAATATTAAATGACTCCAAACGGTATTTAATTCACTTCCCTGGGTGAAGAAACACTTCTTGAGACCTCAGAGTGTGTAAATAGGCCATTTTAATGCACTTTTAACCATTCCACAAATCTTGCGATTAGGGCCAAGGGAAGCATGAAAATCACGTTAAACATGCTCATTTTAGCTCTAAAAAAGATGATCCACCTACAAAAAAGAGATGACGTTCAAAAATGCAACATTTGAAAATGGAACATTTGTCACCTTTCTGAAATATGGCGTAATGGGGGGGCGTTAACTCTTTTGTCAAAAATCACCCGTTTTTGCTTGAACATTAAATGCCTCCAAACTGTATTTAATTCACTTTCCGGGGTGAGGAAACACTTTTTGAGACCTCAGAGTGAGTAAATTGGCCATTTTTATTCACTTTTAACTATTCAACAAATCTTGCGATTAGGGCTCCTGGAAGCATGAAAATCACTCTAAACATGCTCATTTTAGCTCTAAAAAAGATGATCCACCTACAAATGACGTAATGGGGAGGTGTTATCTCATTTATCGAAAATCAGCCGTTTTTGCTTGAACATTAAATGCCTCCAAATGGTATTTAATATACTTTCCGAGGTGAAGAAACACCTTTGGAGACCTCAGAGTTAGTAAATTGGCCATTTTCATGCACTTTAACCATTCGACAAATCTTGCATTTAGGGCCCCTGGAAGCATGAAAATCACTTTAATCATTCTCATTTTAGCTCTAAAGAAGATGATCCACCTACAAATGTGAGATGACGTTCAAAAATGCAACATTTGAAAACGGACCATTTTTCAGCTTTCAGAAGCATGACGTAATGGGGGGGCGTTGTCTCTTTTGTCAAAAACCAACTGTTTTTGCTTGAACATTAAATGCCTCCAAACGGTATTTAATTCACTTCCCTGGGTGAAGAAAGACTTTTTGAGACCTCAGAGTTAGTAAATTGGCCATTTTCATGCACTTTGACCATTCCACAAATCTTGCATTTAGGTCCCCTGGAAGCATGAAAATCTCTTTAGACATTCTCGTTTTAGCTCTAAAAAAGATGACCCACCTACAAATGTGAGATAATGTTAAAAAATGCAACATTTGACTTCGGACCATTTTTCACCTTTCTGAAGCATGACATAATGGGGGGGGCGTTATCTCTTTTGTCAAAAATCACCCGTTTTTGCTTGATTATTAAATGCCTCTAAACTTTATTTGATTCACTTCCCGGGGTGAAGAAATACTTTTTGAGACCTCAGAGTGAGTAAATTGGCCATTTTCATGCACTTTTAACCATTCCACAAATCTTACGTTTAGGGCCCCTGAAAGCATGAAAATCACTTTAAACATGCTCAATTTAAGGCTAAAAGTGATGAGACACCTTCAAATGTGAGATGACGTTAAAAAATGCAACATTTGAAAATGTACCATTTTTCACCTTTCTGAAGCATGGCATAATGGGGGGGTGTTATCACTTTTTAAAAAATCAGCCGTTTTTGGTTGAACATTAAATGCCTCCAAATGGAATTTAGTTCACTTCCCGGTGTGAAGAAACACTTTTTGAGACCTCAGAGTGAGTAAATTGGCCATTTTCATGCACTTTAACCATGCCACAAATCTTGCATTTAGGTCCCCTGGAAGCATGAACATCTCTTTAAACATGCTCATTTTAGCTCTAAAAAAGATGATCCGCCTACAAATGAGAGATGACATTCAAAAATGCAACATTTGAAAACGGACCATTTTTTACCTTTTTGAAGCTTGACGTAATGGGGGGGCGTTATCTCTTTTGTCAAAAATCACCTGTTTTTGCTTGAACATTAAATGCCTCCAAACTTTATTTACTTCACTTCCCAGGGGGGGGGAAGAAATACTTTATGAGACCTCAGAGTGAGTAAATTGGCCATTTTCATGCACTTTAGCCCATTCCACAAATCTTGTGTTTAGGGCCCCTGGAAGCATGAAAATCACTTTAAACATGCTCATTTTAGCTCTAAAAGTGATGAGCCACCTACAAATCTGAGATGACGTTCAAAAATGCAAAATTTGAAAACGGACCATTTTTCACCTTTCTGAAGCATGACGTCATGGGGGGGTGTTATCTCTTTTGTCAAAAAACTGCTGTTTTTGCTTGAAAATTCTCGGGGTGAAGAAACACTTTTTGAGGCCTCAGAGTGAGTAAATTGGCCATTTTCATGCACTTTAACCATTCCACAAATCTTGCATTTAGGGCCCCTGGAAGCATGAAAATCACTTTAAACATTCTCATTTTAGCTCTAAAAAAGATGACCCACATACAAATGTGGGATAATGTTCAAAAATGCAACATTTGAAAACGGACCATTTTTCACCTTTCTGAAGCATAACGTAATGGGGGGGGCGTCATCTCTTTTGTCAAATACCACCCGTTTTTGCTTGAACATTAAATGCCTCCAAACGGTACTTAATTCGCTTCCCGGGGTGAAGAAAGACTTTTTGAGACCTCAGAGTGAGTAAATTGGCCACTTTCATGCACTTTTACCCATTCCACAAATCTTACGTTTAGGGCCCCTGAAAGCATGAAAATCACTTTAAACATGCTCATTTTAGCTCTAACAAAAATGACCCACCTACAAATGTGAGATAATGATCAAAAATGCAACATTTGAAAACTGACCATTTTTCACCTTTCAGAAGCATAACATAATGAGGGGGTGTTATCTCTTTTGTCAAAAACCACCCGTTTTTGCTTGAACATTAAATGCCTCCAAACTGTATTTAATTCACTTTCCGGGATGAAGAAAGACTTTTTGAGACCTCAGAGTGAGTAAATTGGCCACTTTCATTCACTTTTACCCATTCCACAAATCTTACGTTTAGGGCCCCTGAAAGCATGAAAATCACTTTAAACATGCTCATTTTAGCTCTAAAAAAGATGACTCACCTACAAATGTGAGATAATGTTCAAAAATGTAACATTTGAAAACGGACCATTTTTCACCTTTCTGAAGCATGACGTAATGGGGGGGGCGTTATCTCTTTTGTCAAAAATCACCCGTTTTTGCTTGAACATTAAATGCCTCCAAACTTTATTTAATTCACTTCCCCGGGTGAAGAAATACTTTTTGAGACCTCAGAGTGAGTAAATTGGCCATTTTCATGCACTTTTACCCATTTCACAAATCTTACGTTTAGGGCCCCTGAAAGCATGAAAATCACTTTAAATATGCTCAATTTAAGGCTAAAAGTTATGAGACACCTTCAAATGTGAGATGGCATTCAAAAATGCAACATTTGAAAATGTACCATTTTTCACCTTTCTGAAGCATGGCATAATGGGGGGGTGTTATCACTTTTTAAAAAATCAGCCGTTATTGCTTGAATATTAAATGCCTCCAAATGGAAAATAATTCACTTCCCGGTGTGAAGAAATACTTTTTGAGACCTCAGATGGAGTAAATTGGCCATTTTCATGCACTTTAACTATTCCACAAATCTTGCATTTAGGTCCCCTTGAAGCATGAAAATCTCTTTAGACATTCTCATTTTAGCACTAAAAAAGATGACCCACCTAAAAAATGTGAGATAATGTTAAAAAATGCAACATTTCAAAACGGACCATTTTTCACCTTTCTGAAGCATGACGTAATGGGGGGGGCGTTATCTCTTTTGTCAAAAATCACCCGTTTTTGCTTGAACATTAAATGCCTCCAAACTTTATTTAATTCACTTCCCCGGGTGAAGAAATACTTTTTGAGACCTCAGAGTGAGTAAATTGGCCATTTTCATGCACTTTTAACCATTCCACAAATCTTGCAATTAGGGCCACTGGAAGCATGAAAATCACTTTAAACATGCTCATTTTAGCTCTAAAAAAGATGATCCACCTACAAATGAGAGATGACGTTCAATAATGCAACATTTGAAAACGGACCATTTTCCACATTTCTGAAGCATGACGTAATGGGGGGTGTTATCTCTTTTGTCGAAAATCAGCCGTTTTTGCTCGAACATTAAATGCCTCCAAATGGTATTTAATTACCTTCCCGGGGTGAGGAAACCCTTTTTGAGACCTCAGAGTGAGTAAATTGGCCATTTTCATGCACTTTTAACCATTCCACAAATCTTGCGATTAGGACCCCTGGAAGCATGAAAATCACTTTAAACATGCTCATTTTAGCTCTAAAAAAGACGATCCACCTACAAATGTGAGTTGACGTTCACAAATGCAACATTTGAAAACAGACCATTTTTCACCTTTCTGAAGCATGACGTAATGGGGGGGGCGTTATCTCTTTTGTCAAACATCACCCGTTTTTGCTTGAACATTAAATGCCTCCAAACTTTATTTAATTCACCTCCCGGGGTGAAGAAATACTTTTTGAGACCTCAGAGTGAGTAAATTGGCCATTTTCATGCACTTTTACCCATTCCACAAATCTTGTGTTTAGGGCCCCTGGAAGCATGAAAATCTCTTTAAACATTCTCATTTTAGCTCTAAAAAAGATGACTCACCTACAAATGTGAGATAATGTTCAAAAATGTAACATTTGAAAACGGACCATTTTTCACCTTTCTGAAGCATGACGTAATGGGGGGGCGTTATCTCTTTTGTCAAAAATCACCCGTTTTTGCTTGAACATTAAATGCCTCCAAACTTTATTTAATTCACCTCCCGGGTTGAAGAAATACTTTTTGAGACCTCAGAGTGAGTAAATTGGCCATTTTCATGCACTTTTACCCATTCCACAAATCTTGTGTTTAGGGCCCCTGGAAGCATGAAAATCACTTTAAACATGCTCATTTTAGCTCTAAAAGTGATGAGCCACCTACAAATCTGAGATGACGTTCAAAAATGCAAAATTTGAAAACGGACCATTTTTCACCTTTCTGAAGCATGGCATAATGGGGGGTGTTATCACTTTTTAAAAAATCAGCCGTTTTTGCTTGAACATTAAATGCCTCCAAGTTTACTTCCCGGTGTGAAGAAACACCTTTTGAGACCTCAGAGTGAGTAAATTGGTCATTTTCATGCACTTTAACAATTCCACAAATCTTGCCTTTAGGTCCCCTGGAAGCATGAAAATCTCTTTAAACATTCTCATTTTAGCTCTAAAAAAGATGACTCACCTACAAATGTGAGATAATGTTCAAAAACGTAACATTTGAAAACGGACCATTTTTCACCTTTCTGAAGCATGACGTAATGGGGGGGGCGTTATCTCTTTTGTCAAAAATCACCCGTTTTTGCTTGAACATTAAATGCCTCCAAACTTTATTTAATTCACCTCCCGGGGTGAAGAAATACTTTTTGAGACCTCAGAGTGAGTAAATTGGCCATTTTCATGCACTTTTACGCATTCCACAAATCTTGTGTTTAGGGCCCCTGGAAGCATGAAAATCACTTTAAACATGCTCATTTTAGCTCTAAAAGTGATGAGCCACCTACAAATCTGAGATGACGTTCAAAAATGCAAAATTTGAAAACGGACCATTTTTCACCTTTCTGAAGCATGACGTCATGGGGGGGGTGTTATCTCTTTTGTCAAAAAACTGCTGTTTTTGCTTGAAAATTCCCGGGGTGAAGAAACACTTTTTGAGGCCTCAGAGTGAGTAAATTGGCCATTTTCATGCACTTTAACCATTCCACAAATCTTGCATTTAGGGCCCCTGGAAGCATGAAAATCACTTTAAACATTCTCATTTTAGCTCTAAAAAAGATGACCCACCTACAAATGTGGAATAATGTTCAAAAATGCAACATTTGAAAACGGACCATTTTTCACCTTTCTGAAGCATAACGTAATGGGGGGGGCGTCATCTCTTTTGTCAAATACCACCCGTTTTTGCTTGAACATTAAATGCCTCCAAACGGTACTTAATTCGCTTCCCGGGGTGAAGAAAGACTTTTTGAGACCTCAGAGTGAGTAAATTGGCCACTTTCATGCACTTTTACCCATTCCACAAATCTTACGTTTAGGGCCCCTGAAAGCATGAAAATCACTTTAAACATGCTCATTTTAGCTCTAACAAAAATGACCCACCTACAAATGTGAGATAATGATCAAAAATGCAACATTTGAAAACTGACCATTTTTCACCTTTCAGAAGCATAACATAATGAGGGGGTGTTCTCTCTTTTGTCAAAAACCACCCGTTTTTGCTTGAACATTAAATGCCTCCAAACTGTATTTAATTCACTTTCCGGGATGAAAAAAGACTTTTTGAGACCTCAGAGTGAGTAAATTGGCCACTTTCATGCACTTTTACCGATTCCACAAATCTTACGTTTAGGGCCCCTGAAAGCATGAAAATCACTTTAAACATGCTCATTTTAGCTCTAACAAAAATGACCCACCTACAAATGTGAGATAATGATCAAAAATGCAACATTTGAAAACTGACCATTTTTCACCTTTCAGAAGCATACCATAATGAGGGGGTGTTATCTCTTTTGTCAAAAACCACCCGTTTTTGCTTGAACATTAAATGCCTCCAAACTGTATTTAATTCACTTTCCGGGTGAAGAAATACTTTTTGAGACCTCAGAGTGAGTAAATTGGCCATTTTCATGCACTTTTAACCATTCCACAAATCTTGCAATTAGGGCCACTGGAAGCATGAAAATCACTTTAAACATGCTCATTTTAGCTCTAAAAAAGATGATCCACCTACAAATGAGAGATGACGTTCAATAATGCAACATTTGAAAACGGACCATTTTCCACATTTCTGAAGCATGACGTAATGGGGGGTGTTATCTCTTTTGTCGAAAATCAGCCGTTTTTGCTCGAACATTAAATGCCTCCAAATGGTATTTAATTACCTTCCCGGGGTGAGGAAACCCTTTTTGAGACCTCAGAGTGAGTAAATTGGCCATTTTCATGCACTTTTAACCATTCCACAAATCTTGCGATTAGGGCCACTGGAAGCATGAAAATCACTTTAAACATGCTCATTTTAGCTCTAAAAAAGATGATCCACCTACAAATGAGAGATGACGTTTAATAATGCAACATTTGAAAATGGAACATTTTTCACCTTTCTGAAACATGACGTAATGGGGGGGCGTTATCTCTTTTGTCAAAAATCACCCGTTTTTGCTTGAACATTAAATGCCTCCAAACGGTACTTAATTCGCTTCCCGGGGTGAAGAAAGACTTTTTGAGACCTCAGAGTGAGTAAATTGGCCACTTTCATGCACTTTTACCCATTCCACAAATCTTACGTTTAGGGCCCCTGAAAGCATGAAAATCACTTTAAACATGCTCATTTTAGCTCTAACAAAAATGACCCACCTACAAATGTGAGATAATGATCAAAAATGCAACATTTGAAAACTGACCATTTTTCACCTTTCAGAAGCATTACATAATGAGGGGGTGTTATCTCTTTTGTCAAAAACCACCCGTTTTTGCTTGAACATTAAATGCCTCCAAACTGTATTTAATTCACTTTCCGGGATGAAGAAAGACTTTTTGAGACCTCAGAGTGAGTAAATTGGCCACTTTCATTCACTTTTACCCATTCCACAAATCTTACATTTAGGGCCCCTGAAAGCATGAAAATCACTTTAAACATGCTCGTTTTAAGGCTAAAAGTGATGAGACACCTTCAAATGTGAGATGACGTTCAAAAATGCAACATTTGCAAATGTACCATTTTTCACCTTTCTGAAGCATGGCATAATGGGGGGGTTGTTATCACTTTTTAGAAAATCAGCTGTTTTTGCTTGAAATTTCCCGGGGTAAAGAAACACTTTTTGAGACCTTGGAGTTAGTAAATTGGCCATTTTCATGCATTTAACCATTCCACAAATATTGCATTTAGGGCCCCTGGAAGCATGAAAATCACTTTAAACTTTCTAATTTTAGCTCTAACAAAGATGTCCACCTACAAATGTGAGATGATGTTCAAAAATGCAACATTTGAAAACTGACCATTTTTCACCTTTCAGAAGCATAACGTAATGGGGGGGCGTCATCTCTTTTATCAAAAACCACTCGTTTTTGCTTGAACATTAAATGCCTCCAAACGGTATTTAATTCACTTCCCGGGGTGAAGAAACACTTTTTGAGACCTCAGAGTGAGTAAATTGGCCATTTTCATGCACTTTAACCATTACACAAATCTTGCATTTAGGGCCCCTGGAAGCATGAAAATCACTTTAAACATTCTCATTTTAGCTCTATAAAAGATGAACCACATACAAATGTGAGATGACGTTCAAAAATACAACATTTGAAAATGGACCATTTTTTACCTTTCTGAAGCATGACATAATGGGGGGGCGTCATCTCTTTTGTCAAAAATCACCTGTTTTTGCTTAAACATTAAATGCCTCCAAACTTTATTTAATTCACTTCCCGGGGTGAAGAAACACTTTTTGAGACCTCAGAGTGAGTAAATTGGCCATTTTCATGCACTGTCACCCATTCCAAAAATCTTGCGTTTAGGGCCCCTGGAAGCATGAAAATCACTTTAAACATGCTCATTTTAGCTCTAAAAGTGATGAGCCACCTACAAATGTGAGATGACGTTCAAAAATGCAACATTTGAAAATGTACCATTTTACACCTTTCTGAAGCATGACGTAATGGGTGGGTGTTATCTCTTTTGTCAAAAATCAGCCGTTTTTGCTTGAAACTTTCTGGTGTGAAGAAACACTTTTTGAGACCTCAGAGTGAGTAAATTGGCCATTTTCATGCACTTTTACCCATTCCACAAATCTTGCATTCAGGGACCCTGGAAGCATGAAAATCACTTTAAACATGCTCATTTTAGCTCTAAAAGTTATGATCCACCTACAAATGTGAACTGACATTCAAAAATGAAACATTTGATCCGTAACCCAGCGCCCCGTGACCCAGGCAGGCGCGACCCAAGCACCCTTGGTGTTCCTTCGTCAGAGGGAGTGTGGCTCGCTGCGCTTCTCAAGGGTACCACTGCGCTCTACCAGGCCCCTTTGGCACCGCCGCTCTCTCCAGGCCAGCAAGTTGGGGACCTAGATCGGGCTTCTCAGCTCCGCCGGAGGTCGTCTCCGACTTCGGGCGCCATCTTTGTGTAGTGCTTCCCTCCGCACTCAGTGTCTGCCGGGCGTGGGAGCGGGGGGTCGACTCCAGGATCCGCTCAGGATGCTCGGGCTCTTCCCACCGTCACTCACTCGTGGCAGCTTCAAGCCGCAAAGCAAGGATTCCGCTTACTCTGCGTCCATCTCCCTCGGGTGCTGGCGGCCGCCATCTTGGTGTAGTCGGGGCGCTCGAGCGGGCGAATCCAGAGCTGTTTTGTTCTCTTTTGTCAAAAATCAGCCATTTTTGACTGAAATTTCCCGGGGTGAAGAAACACTTTTTGAGACCTCAGAGTGAGTAAATTGGCCATTTTCATGCACTTTAACCATTCCACAAACCTTGCATTTAGGGCCCCAGGAAGCATGAAAATCTCTTTAAGCATTCTCATTTTAGCTCTAAAAAAGATGACCCACCTACAAAAGTGAGATAATGTTCAAAAATGCAACATTTGAAAACGGACCATTTTTCACCTTTCTGAAGCATGACGTAATGCGGGGGCGTTATCTCTTTTGTCAAAAACCACCAGTTTTTGCTTGAACATTAAATGCCTCCAAACTGTATTTAATTCACTTTCCGGGATGAAGAAAGACTTTTTGAGACCTCAGAGTGAGTAAATTGGCCACTTTCATTCACTTTTACCCATTCCACAAATCTTACGTTTAGGGCCCCTGAAAGCATGAAAATCACTTTAAACATGCTCATTTTAAGGCTAAAAGTGATGAGACACCTTCAAATGTGAGATGACGTTCAAAAATGCAACATTTGCAAATGTACCATTTTTCACCTTTCTGAAGCATGGCATAATGGGGGGGGTTGTTATCACTTTTTAGAAAATCAGCTGTTTTTGCTTGAAATTTCCCGGGGTAAAGAAACACTTTTTGAGACCTTAGAGTTAGTAAATTGGCCATTTTCATGCATTTAACCATTCCAGAAATATTGCATTTAGGGCCCCTATAAGCATGAAAATCACTTTAAACTTTCTAATTTTAGCTCTAACAAAGATGTCCACCTACAAATGTGAGATGATGTTCAAAAATGCAACATTTGAAAACTGACCATTTTTCACCTTTCAGAAGCATAACGTAATGGGGGGGCGTCATCTCTTTTATCAAAAACCACTCGTTTTTGCTTGAACATTAAATGCCTCCAAACGGTATTTAATTCACTTCCCGGGGTGAAGAAACACTTTTTGAGACCTCAGAGTGAGTAAATTGGCCATTTTCATGCACTTTAACCATTACACAAATCTTGCATTTAGGGCCCCTGGAAGCATGAAAATCACTTTAAACATTCTCATTTTAGCTCTATAAAAGATGAACCACATACAAATGTGAGATGACGTTCAAAAATACAACATTTGAAAATGGACCATTTTTTACCTTTCTGAAGCATGACATAATGGGGGGGCGTCATCTCTTTTGTCAAAAATCACCTGTTTTTGCTTAAACATTAAATGCCTCCAAACTGTATTTAATTCACTTCCCGGGGTGAAGAAACACTTTTTGAGACCTCAGAGTGAGTAAATTGGCCATTTTCATGCACTGTCACCCATTCCAAAAATCTTGCGTTTAGGGCCCCTGGAAGCATGAAAATCACTTTAAACATGCTCATTTTAGCTCTAAAAGTGATGAGCCACCTACAAATGTGAGATGACGTTCAAAAATGCAACATTTGAAAATGTACCATTTTACACCTTTCTGAAGCATGACGTAATGGGTGGGTGTTATCTCTTTTGTCAAAAATCAGCCGTTTTTGCTTGAAGCTTCCTGGTGTGAAGAAACACTTTTTGAGACCTCAGAGTGAGTAAATTGGCCATTTTCATGCACTTTTACCCATTCCACAAATCTTGCATTCAAGGACCCTGGAAGCATGAAAATCACTTTAAACATGCTCATTTTAGCTCTAAAAGTTATGATCCACCTACAAATGTGAACTGACATTCAAAAATGAAACATTTAATCCGTAACCCAGCGCCCCGTGACCCGGGCAGGCGCGACCCAAGCACCCTTGGTGTTTCTTCGTCAGAGGGAGCGTGGCTCGCTGCGCTTCTCAGGGGTACCACTGCGCTCTACCAGGCCCCTTTGGCACCGCCGCTCTCTCCAGGCCAGCAAGTTGGGGACCTAGATCGGGCTTCTCAGCTCCACCGGAGGTCGTCTCCGACTTCGGGCGCCATCTTTGTGTAGTGCTTCCCTCCGCACTCAGTGTCTGCCGGGCGTGGGAGCGGGGGGTCGACTCCAGGATCCGCTCAGGATACTCGGGCTCTTCCCACCGTCACTCACTCGTGGCAGCTTCAAGCCGCAAAGCAAGGATTCCGCTTACTCTGCGTCCATCTCCCTCGGGTGCTGGCGGCCGCCATCTTGGTGTAGTCGGGGCGCTCGAGCGGGCGAATCCAGAGCTGTTTTGTTCTCTTTTGTCAAAAATCAGCCATTTTTGACTGAAATTTCCCGGGGTGAAGAAACACTTTTTGAGACCTCAGAGTGAGTAAATTGGCCATTTTCATGCACTTTAACCATTCCACAAACCTTGCATTTAGGGCCCCAGGAAGCATGAAAATCTCTTTAAGCATTCTCATTTTAGCTCTAAAAAAGATGACCCACCTACAAAAGTGAGATAATGTTCAAAAATGCAACATTTGAAAACGGACCATTTTTCACCTTTCTGAAGCATGATGTAATGCGGGGGCGTTATCTCTTTTGTCAAAAACCACCCGTTTTTGCTTGAACATTAAATGGCTCCAAACTGTATTTAATTCACTTTCCGGGATGAAGAAAGACTTTTTGAGACCTCAGAGTGAGTAAATTGGCCACTTTCATTCACTTTTACCCATTCCACAAATCTTACGTTTAGGGCCCCTGAAAGCATGAAAATCACTTCAAACATGCTCATTTTAAGGCTAAAAGTGATGAGACACCTTCAAATGTGAGATGACGTTCAAAAATGCAACATTTGCAAATGTACCATTTTTCACCTTTCTGAAGCATGGCATAATGGGGGGGTTGTTATCACTTTTTAGAAAATCAGCTGTTTTTGCTTGAAATTTCCCGGGGTAAAGAAACACTTTTTGAGACCTTAGAGTTAGTAAATTGGCCATTTTCATGCATTTAACCATTCCACAAATATTGCATTTAGGGCCCCTGGAAGCATGAAAATCACTTTAAACTTTCTAATTTTAGCTCTAACAAAGATGTCCACCTACAAATGTGAGATGATGTTCAAAAATGCAACATTTGAAAACTGACCATTTTTCACCTTTCAGAAGCATAACGTAATGGGGGGGCGTCATCTCTTTTATCAAAAACCACTCGTTTTTGCTTGAACATTAAATGCCTCCAAACGGTATTTAATTCACTTCCCGGGGTGAAGAAACACTTTTTGAGACCTCAGAGTGAGTAAATTGGCCATTTTCATGCACTTTAACCATTACACAAATCTTGCATTTAGGGCCCCTGGAAGCATGAAAATCACTTTAAACATTCTCATTTTAGCTCTATAAAAGATGAACCACATACAAATGTGAGATGACGTTCAAAAATACAACATTTGAAAATGGACCATTTTTTACCTTTCTGAAGCATGACATAATGGGGGGGCGTCATCTCTTTTGTCAAAAATCACCTGTTTTTGCTTAAACATTAAATGCCTCCAAACTTTATTTAATTCACTTCCCGGGGTGAAGAAACACTTTTTGAGACCTCAGAGTGAGTAAATTGGCCATTTTCATGCACTGTCACCCATTCCAAAAATCTTGCGTTTAGGGCCCCTGGAAGCATGAAAATCACTTTAAACATGCTCATTTTAGCTCTAAAAGTGATGAGCCACCTACAAATGTGAGATGACGTTCAAAAATGCAACATTTGAAAATGTACCATTTCACACCTTTCTGAAGCATGACGTAATGGGTGGGTGTTATCTCTTTTGTCAAAAATCAGCCGTTTTTGCTTGAAACTTCCTGGTGTGAAGAAACACTTTTTGAGACCTCAGAGTGAGTAAATTGGCCATTTTCATGCACTTTTACCCATTCCACAAATCTTGCATTCAGGGACCCTGGAAGCATGAAAATCACTTTAAACATGCTCATTTTAGCTCTAAAAGTTATGATCCACCTACGAATGTGAACTGACATTCAAAAATGAAACATTTGATCCGTAACCCAGCGCCCCGTGACCCGGGCAGGCGCGACCCAAGCACCCTTGGTGTTCCTTCGTCAGAGGGAGTGTGGCTCGCTGCGCTTCTCAGGGGTACCACTGCGCTCTACCAGGCCCCTTTGGCACCGCCGCTCTCTCCAGGCCAGCAAGTTGGGGACCTAGATCGGGCTTCTCAGCTCCGCCGGAGGTCGTCTCCGACTTCGGGCGCCATCTTTGTGTAGTGCTTCCCTCCGCACTCAGTGTCTGCCGGGCGTGGGAGCGGGGGGTCGACTCCAGGATCCGCTCAGGATGCTCGGGCTCTTCCCACCGTCACTCACTCGTGGCAGCTTCAAGCCGCAAAGCAAGGATGCCGCTTACTCTGCGTCCATCTCCCTCGGGTGCTGGCGGCCGCGATCTTGGTGTAGTCGGGGCGCTCGAGCGGGCGAATCCAGAGCTGTTTTGTTCTCTTTTGTCAAAAATCAGCCATTTTTGACTGAAATTTCCCGGGGTGAAGAAACACTTTTTGAGACCTCAGAGTGAGTAAATTGCCCATTTTCATGCACTTTAACCATTCCACAAACCTTGCATTTAGGGCCCCAGGAAGCATGAAAATCTCTTTAAGCATTCTCATTTTAGCTCTAAAATAGATGACCCACCTACAAAAGTGAGATAATGTTCAAAAATGCAACATTTGAAAACGGACCATTTTTCACCTTTCTGAAGCATGACGTAATGCGGGGGCGTTATCTCTTTTGTCAAAAACCACCCGTTTTTGCTTGAACATTAAATGCCTTCAAACTGTATTTAATTCACTTTCCGGGATGAAGAAAGACTTTTTGAAACCTCAGAGTGAGTAAATTGGCCACTTTCATTCACTTTTACCCATTCCACAAATCTTACGTTTAGGGCCCCTGAAAGCATGAAAATCACTTTAAACATGCTCATTTTAAGGCTAAAAGTGATGAGACACCTTCAAATGTGAGATGACGTTCAAAAATGCAACATTTGCAAATGTACCATTTTTCACCTTTCTGAAGCATGGCATAATGGGGGGGGTTGTTATCACTTTTTAGAAAATCAGCTGTTTTTGCTTGAAATTTCCCGGGGTAAAGAAACACTTTTTGAGACCTTAGAGTTAGTAAATTGGCCATTTTCATGCATTTAACCATTCCAGAAATATTGCATTTTGGGCCCCTATAAGCATGAAAATCACTTTAAACTTTCTAATTTTAGCTCTAACAAAGATGTCCTCCTACAAATGTGAGTTGATGTTCAAAAATGCAACATTTGAAAACTGACCATTTTTCACCTTTCAGAAGCATAACGTAATGGGGGGGCATCATCTCTTTTATCAAAAACCACTCGTTTTTGCTTGAACATTAAATGCCTCCAAACGGTATTTAATTCACTTCCCGGGGTGAAGAAACACTTTTTGAGACCTCAGAGTGAGTAAATTGGCCATTTTCATGCACTTTAACCATTACACAAATCTTGCATTCAGGGACCCTGGAAGCATGAAAATCACTTTAAACATGCTCATTTTAGCTCTAAAAGTTATGATCCACCTACAAATGTGAACTGACGTTCAAAAATACAACATTTGAAAATGGACCATTTTTTACCTTTCTGAAGCATGACATAATGGGGGGGCGTCATCTCTTTTGTCAAAAATCACCTGTTTTTGCTTACACATTAAATGCCTCCAAACTGTATTTAATTCACTTCCCGGGGTGAAGAAACACCTTTTGAGACCTCAGAGTGAGTAAATTGGCCATTTTCATGCACTTTTACCCATTCCACAAATCTTGCATTCAGGGACCCTGGAAGCATGAAAATCACTTTAAACATGCTCATTTTAGCTCTAAAAGTTATGATCCACCTACAAATGTGAACTGACATTCAAAAATGAAACATTTAATCCGTAACCCAGCGCACCGTGACCCGGGCAG
This sequence comes from Lissotriton vulgaris, assembly GCF_964263255.1. Taxonomy (NCBI): domain Eukaryota; kingdom Metazoa; phylum Chordata; class Amphibia; order Caudata; family Salamandridae; genus Lissotriton; species Lissotriton vulgaris. The sequence goes on along the minus strand of NC_141685.1, from coordinate 1,375,447,379 downwards.
GCGCGACCCAAGCACCCTTGGTGTTCCTTCGTCAGAGGGAGCGTGGCTCGCTGCGCTTCTCAGGGGTACCACTGCGCTCTACCAGGCCCCTTTGGCACCGCCGCTCTCTCCAGGCCAGCAAGTTGGGGACCTAGATCGGGCTTCTCAGCTCCGTCGGAGGTCGTCTCCGACTTCGGGCGCCATCTTTGTGTAGTGCTTCCCTCCGCACTCAGTGTCTGCCGGGCGTGGGAGCGGGGGGTCGACTCCAGGATCCGCTCAGGATACTCGGGCTCTTCCCACCCTCACTCACTCGTGGCAGCTTCAAGCCGCAAAGCAAGGATTCCGCTTACTCTGCGTCCATCTCCCTCGGGTGCTGGCGGCCGCCATCTTGGTGTAGTCGGGGCGCTCGAGCGGGCGAATCCAGAGCTGTTTTGTTCTCTTTTGTCAAAAATCAGCCATTTTTGACTGAAATTTCCCGGGGTGAAGAAACACTTTTTGAGACCTCAGAGTGAGTAAATTGGCCATTTTCATGCACTTTAACCATTCCACAAACCTTGCATTTAGGGCCCCAGGAAGCATGAAAATCTCTTTAAGCATTCTCATTTTAGCTCTAAAAAAGATGACCCACCTACAAAAGTGAGATAATGTTCAAAAATGCAACATTTGAAAACGGACCATTTTTCATCTTTCTGAAGCATGACGTAATGCGGGGGCTGTTAGAACTGGGGGTCTCTAGTTGGCAGAGGTAGGTACCACTGTCCAAATAGGGACCCTTGCTTCTAGTCAGGACAAGGAGATAACCCTCTCAGATAACCCCTGCTCGCCCTCAAGGTAGCTTGGCCTGAGCAGTCTAGGCTAACCAGAGGCAATGCGTTAAGTATTTGTACCAACACTCACAGTAACACAGTGAAAACACCACAAACTGATTCCACAACAGTTTAGGAAAATAAAGATATTTATTCTAAACTACACAAGACCAAAACGGCAAAAATCCAACATACACAGTTCAAGGATATGGTTTCAAAAGAGTTCTTCAGGTTGTAATCAAAGTTCTTTAAGTTGCGTTAAAATAATCCACAGATGCGTGAAAAGTTCACAGATGCGTCACGTTTACTCACAGTACCTTTTAGATGCAACAAAGTTCCACAAGCAGGAAGCTGGTGCGGTGGAAAACAAGCGATGCGTCACTCCTGAGACCCTGGGGAGGCGATGCGACAGCCCCGCTGCAGCAGCGGGCGTGTTGCGACGAATCCGGTCTGTATGGGGAGGAAGGCCGCTTGCGTGGATTCCGGTGCGTAGGTTCCGTAGGAAGTCTGTTCTCGCAAAGGCACGATGCGATGATCTCGTAGGGGCTGCGACGATCTCCGGGGCGACGATGCGCGGTCCAGCGGTGATCCTCTCTCTCGCAGCTCCTCGATGCGATGGTTCTGCGACGATGTTCGCAGCGACGTGATGCGGTCCGCAAGCGAGCGGTGCGGCGATCTCACCCAGCGACGACAGGCTCTGCGACGACACTCGCAGCGATGTTCGATTCTCCCGCACCGGTCTGGTGCGTCCCGCAAACGAAGGATGCGACGGCTCCGGCAGCGGCGTCAGGCGCTGCGCCGATCTCGACCTTCGTAGCGGCGGGAAACTTCTCGCACTGTCGGGGATGCGCTCCGCAAGCGAGCGATGCGACACTTTTCAGATTCAAAAGTCTCTCAGCTTAGTTTCAAGCTTCCCAGCTCAGGTTCAACTTCCAGAGGCCCCACAACTGGATCAAGCACTCTAGGAAGGACAGAACTCTCTCAGCAGAGTTCAGGGAGACTGGGGGTGAAGTCCTTTTGTTCCTGGGACTTCAAAAACAGGGAGCCAGCTCTTCTCAGGCCCTTGGAGATTCCTTCAAGACAGGGGACACAGCTCACAGCAAAGTCCTTCCCCTCTCCTTGGCAGCAAAGCAACAGCAGGTCAGTCCAGCAGAGCAACAGCAGGACAGTCTTCCTTCTTCAGAGTCAGCTTTCTCCTTGGCAGAGGTTCCTTCTTGATTTCCAGGATGATCTAATTTTCTGTTGTCAGGGGTCCTGTACTTATACCCCTAAAGTCTTTGTTCTCTCTGTGCATGTGGGCCCTGAGCCCGGTCTGAACCAGTTCTGGGTGGATCCTGAGTACTTTGTTTTGCTGGCTGCATCTTTCCTTTCAGAGTGAGGGGCAGGGTCCTCAGCCGCCCAGCAGGAGGTGGAGCCAGCATTGTGGCAGGCAGGCACAGCCCTATTCAGCCCAGGTGCTAACTCCTCCCACCACTCAGGTTGCAATTGCTTCATTCAGCCTAGTGCTGACTCATCCAGCCTCTGGGGGGATTCCCCAACCCCTGTCACTCACAAACCAGACAGTCAATACACAAACAGGCCCAGGCACACAGAAGGGTCAGACAAGAGAACAGCAACTTTCTAAAAGTGCTGTTCTCAAACACAGGATTTAAAAACCACCTTTCCTAAAAGATGTATTATTAAATTCTGAGTTCAGGGATACTAGATACTTATGTCCTATCTTGTTCCTATGGGAAGAAATGCTGTAACCACTGTAGCCAGCATCCCCCATGTTAACCTATGGAGCAAGATAGCCTTACAATAGTGAAAAACGAAAATGGCTGTGATTCACTACCAGAGCATGGTACCTGCACTAGTACATGCTCTACCTTTCACATACACTGCACCCTGCCCAGGGGGGTACCTTGGGCCTTCCATAGGGGTGACTGATGTGCACGAAAAGGGAAGGGTTAGGCCTGGTCAGTGGGGACACTGACCAGGAGGACATGGCAGTTCTAAACCGCCCATAGGCGCTGCAGTGGCAGGCCTGAGACACCATTTTAGAGCTACTCCTGTGGGTGGCACAATCAGTGCTGCAGGCCCACTAGTAGCATTTGTCATCACCAGCCCTGGCACACCCAGTGCACTTTACTAGGGACTTCATGGTGATACAAATATGCCAAACATGTATATCCAATCAGAATAACAATTTACATAGAGAGCATATGCACTTTAGCACTGATCAGCAGTGGTAAAGTGCGCAGAGTCCTATTGTCAACAACCACGGGTCAGGAAAAATAAGGGAGGAAGAAGCAAAAAGTTTGGGGATGACCCTGCAAAAAGGGCCAGTTCCAACACAACCCCCTTCCAGCCTAAAGCCAGGGTAGACCAAACGATACCTCGATGGGATTCCCTGCTTAAGGCGATAGAACACGGAACCTGGCCCAAACAGCAGGGCAGTCCTGTTCTACGCCGTCCTAAACCCAGTTGTCTCACTCTATCCATACTCTCAGGGTCCACCATGCCAATCCATGTGGAACCTTTCACCTCACCTGTGGACACCACCTGTGCAGCACCTAACCTTAATTTCCTCACAGGTGTGTCCCAACAGACCAACAGCAAGCCACAGTCACCACCAACAGTGATCAGGGATGAGACCCAGGCCTCATGCCTCTCATGGCTCTCAAACCCCTGTGGCATCAGAGGGTGGGGGGCAGTAGCCCCAGGTGCTTGGCACCCTTTGTCCACTCTCTCTCTTGTCAGTTCAGGTCTGACACTCTGGCACTGACTCACCAGTCCCGGACCTTTATCCGGCGGCTGGACAGGAGGCTGAGGTGGGCTTCCCCACACCTGGTCCTCCTCTCCCTTGGGGCTCTGTACCCTCCCACCTGGAGCGGTACCCCCTTCTAGAATAGTCAGGGCACCTATGGCAGGTACCCTGCACCATTCCCCCACCAGTTCAGGGGTTCTATCCTGCAACTGGTATTCCAGGTCAGGGGGGACACCCCGGACCTGGCCCTCAAACCTAGGCTCCAACGCCCCCAGGTCAGACAACATCTGAACCTGGCTTCCCCACCCAGGGACCAACCCCTGCGGTGGAACACTCGCCTGGCACGCCAGGACTTCTGGGGACTCACATAGTACCCCCTTGAGGGTGACACACAACTCATGTGTCCTGTGACAGTCTGCCTGGCGCAGATCTCCCGACCCCTGTCCACCTGACAGTGCGGGAAGATCCCCCAGGACAGAAGTGGTGTCACCATGGTCATTCCTAGGAGACTCAGCCCTTCTGACTGGTCCCTGACCCACTGGTTCTCCCATCGGGGACTCCTTCCCCCTCTCACCCCTCAGTCTGGACTTCTGTACCCTCCCAAATGGAGCGGCACTGCCAAACACCAGAACTGATGGAGGCCTGGTTACAGGCACTCCCCGTTCAACAGACACTGGGAGATCCTCCTCAAATGGCCTACAAGTACAGTCTAGGTCCTCAACCTGGTGTTCCCTTAAGGAACCCTCCAGGCCCTGAGACTGGGTTTCGGGCACCGTGAGACACACCGTCCCACACTCATTCCTTCTCCACTGAGACCGGACATGAGCCCCTACACCCCTCCCACTACACTGGGACCTAACCGGGCTACACTGAACCTCTTCCACCTCACAGGTCTGGAAGATATCTAAGCCACTCCTTTTGGGATCACTCCCCAATGCCTCCTCAGACTCTCTGGAATTCACCAAGAGGTCTGCCTCCAACGCAAGCTCTCTGGGGTCAGAGAACTCACACTCCACCGGGTGTTGGCATAGCTCTGGAAAACAGGGACTTAAAATATGCTCTCCATCAAATGAATCACACAGCCCCCCACAGTTGTTAACCAAGCTACCCTTTGCCTCACCCTCCAGTGCCTCACACAAGTACTCCACACCACTCTCCTGAGACTGGCAAGACAGTATCTGACTGTCTCTGTCACACAACCCACACTCTTCTGGCTGGTCTTCACTCACACACACCAAGGTTTCTACCACGGGGGAACCCCTCTCCCTGTACCTCTCATCTAGAGTCAGTAGAGTGTCCCTCCCACCACTGGGAATATGGTCCCCTGTGCCAGTCCCCCAATCTACTTCAGGGACACTGCACTCCACTGGAACTACATCATAAACCTGAACCCCCTGGTGTATGTTGACCCCCTCCCTCAAGTCAGGCGCCACATCTCTGGGTGTTTGTACCTTTCTCTCAGCACTGGAAACTATAATCTTGCTGCCACCATCTGAGCTGGACTCCACCTCCAACTCAGCAAAGCTCACCTCTTGAGCTACCCATGTTTCTTCTTCAGCTGAGACCCTCATAGCCTCACGCATCTTGAGCTCCAACTCAAGCTTCCTCATTCTTAATTCATGGGCCAAGGTCAATTTCAATTCCTCCAGGGCACGGGCATGTTTGCTCTCCTCCGCCGCCCTTTCTTTTTCCATTTGCTTCATCTTCATTTCAAGCCTCAACATTTCTAATTTATGATCTCTAGCCCTTTGGTTTTCCTCCAACTCTTCTGGGGAAAAACTTTCAGCTGAATGGTTGCTGCCAGCCCTTGAGGCTGCTCCGGACACAGGCAGATCCTGTGGCCTGAAACCATCCCTTTGTGCATCCTCATCCACTTCTGCATCATCTGTCTCCCCAGCCTTTTCGGTCTCCCACCAGGCCCTTACGGCCTCCTGTAGCTCCTCCTTCCTGGAGCTGCGCTTCATGGGACATCCAAAGTTCCTGCAGAACTGCCTGAGTTGACCTACTTTGTAATCACTTAACATTTCAATATCAAACTCCAGTTCTGCAACATCACTTGCTGGTTTACCATTCTGAGACATGATGCTTGGATTCTTTCAGGGTTACGATCAAAAATAGAACCAAAAATAAAAAAATGTAGTATGCGGTGGCGTAGTGGTCTGCACTCACTAGTGATGTACACCAATTACTGTGGGTCAAGTACAAATACAAGTTCAAATCCCACCGCCTGACCACCAATGTTAGAACTGGGGGTCTCTAGTTGGCAGAGGTAGGTACCACTGTCCAAATAGGGACCCTTGCTTCTAGTCAGGACAAGGAGATAACCCTCTCAGATAACCCCTGCTCGCCCTCAAGGTAGCTTGGCCTGAGCAGTCTAGGCTAACCAGAGGCAATGCGTTAAGTATTTGTACCAACACTCACAGTAACACAGTGAAAACACCACAAACTGATTCCACAACAGTTTAGGAAAATAAAGATATTTATTCTAAACTACACAAGACCAAAACGGCAAAAATCCAACATACACAGTTCAAGGATATGGTTTCAAAAGAGTTCTTCAGGTTGTAATCAAAGTTCTTTAAGTTGCGTTAAAATAATCCACAGATGCGTGAAAAGTTCACAGATGCGTCACGTTTACTCACAGTACCTTTTAGATGCAACAAAGTTCCACAAGCAGGAAGCTGGTGCGGTGGAAAACAAGCGATGCGTCACTCCTGAGACCCTGGGGAGGCGATGCGACAGCCCCGCTGCAGCAGCGGGCGTGTTGCGACGAATCCGGTCTGTATGGGGAGGAAGGCCGCTTGCGTGGATTCCGGTGCGTAGGTTCCGTAGGAAGTCTGTTCTCGCAAAGGCACGATGCGATGATCTCGTAGGGGCTGCGACGATCTCCGGGGCGACGATGCGCGGTCCAGCGGTGATCCTCTCTCTCGCAGCTCCTCGATGCGATGGTTCTGCGACGATGTTCGCAGCGACGTGATGCGGTCCGCAAGCGAGCGGTGCGGCGATCTCACCCAGCGACGACAGGCTCTGCGACGACACTCGCAGCGATGTTCGATTCTCCCGCACCGGTCTGGTGCGTCCCGCAAACGAAGGATGCGACGGCTCCGGCAGCGGCGTCAGGCGCTGCGCCGATCTCGACCTTCGTAGCGGCGGGAAACTTCTCGCACTGTCGGGGATGCGCTCCGCAAGCGAGCGATGCGACACTTTTCAGATTCAAAAGTCTCTCAGCTTAGTTTCAAGCTTCCCAGCTCAGGTTCAACTTCCAGAGGCCCCACAACTGGATCAAGCACTCTAGGAAGGACAGAACTCTCTCAGCAGAGTTCAGGGAGACTGGGGGTGAAGTCCTTTTGTTCCTGGGACTTCAAAAACAGGGAGCCAGCTCTTCTCAGGCCCTTGGAGATTCCTTCAAGACAGGGGACACAGCTCACAGCAAAGTCCTTCCCCTCTCCTTGGCAGCAAAGCAACAGCAGGTCAGTCCAGCAGAGCAACAGCAGGACAGTCTTCCTTCTTCAGAGTCAGCTTTCTCCTTGGCAGAGGTTCCTTCTTGATTTCCAGGATGATCTAATTTTCTGTTGTCAGGGGTCCTGTACTTATACCCCTAAAGTCTTTGTTCTCTCTGTGCATGTGGGCCCTGAGCCCGGTCTGAACCAGTTCTGGGTGGATCCTGAGTACTTTGTTTTGCTGGCTGCATCTTTCCTTTCAGAGTGAGGGGCAGGGTCCTCAGCCGCCCAGCAGGAGGTGGAGCCAGCATTGTGGCAGGCAGGCACAGCCCTATTCAGCCCAGGTGCTAACTCCTCCCACCACTCAGGTTGCAATTGCTTCATTCAGCCTAGTGCTGACTCATCCAGCCTCTGGGGGGATTCCCCAACCCCTGTCACTCACAAACCAGACAGTCAATACACAAACAGGCCCAGGCACACAGAAGGGTCAGACAAGAGAACAGCAACTTTCTAAAAGTGCTGTTCTCAAACACAGGATTTAAAAACCACCTTTCCTAAAAGATGTATTATTAAATTCTGAGTTCAGGGATACTAGATACTTATGTCCTATCTTGTTCCTATGGGAAGAAATGCTGTAACCACTGTAGCCAGCATCCCCCATGTTAACCTATGGAGCAAGATAGCCTTACAATAGTGAAAAACGAAAATGGCTGTGATTCACTACCAGAGCATGGTACCTGCACTAGTACATGCTCTACCTTTCACATACACTGCACCCTGCCCAGGGGGGTACCTTGGGCCTTCCATAGGGGTGACTGATGTGCACGAAAAGGGAAGGGTTAGGCCTGGTCAGTGGGGACACTGACCAGGAGGACATGGCAGTTCTAAACCGCCCATAGGCGCTGCAGTGGCAGGCCTGAGACACCATTTTAGAGCTACTCCTGTGGGTGGCACAATCAGTGCTGCAGGCCCACTAGTAGCATTTGTCATCACCAGCCCTGGCACACCCAGTGCACTTTACTAGGGACTTCATGGTGATACAAATATGCCAAACATGTATATCCAATCAGAATAACAATTTACATAGAGAGCATATGCACTTTAGCACTGATCAGCAGTGGTAAAGTGCGCAGAGTCCTATTGTCAACAACCACGGGTCAGGAAAAATAAGGGAGGAAGAAGCAAAAAGTTTGGGGATGACCCTGCAAAAAGGGCCAGTTCCAACAGGGGCGTTATCTCTTTTGTCAAAAACCACCCGTTTTTGCTTGAACATTAAATGCCTCCAAACTGTATTTAATTCACTTTCCGGGATGAAGAAAGACTTTTTGAGACCTCAGAGTGAGTAAATTGGCCACTTTCATTCACTTTTACCCATTCCACAAATCTTACGTTTAGGGCCCCTGAAAGCATGAAAAACACTTTAAACATGCTCATTTTAAGGCTAAAAGTGATGAGACACCTTCAAATGTGAGATGACGTTCAAAAATGCAACATTTGCAAATGTACCATTTTTCACCTTTCTGAAGCATGGCATAATGGGGGGGTTGTTATCACTTTTTAGAAAATCAGCTGTTTTTGCTTGAAATTTCCCGGGGTGAAGAAACACTTTTTGAGACCTTAGAGTTAGTAAATTGGCCATTTTCATGCATTTAACCATTCCACAAATATTGCATTTAGGGCCCCTGGAAGCATGAAAATCACTTTAAACTTTCTAATTTTAGCTCTAACAAAGATGTCCACCTACAAATGTGAGATGATGTTCAAAAATGCAACATTTGAAAACTGACCATTTTTCACCTTTCAGAAGCATTACGTAATGGGGGGGCGTCATCTCTTTTATCAAAAACCACTCGTTTTTGCTTGAACATTAAATGCCTCCAAACGGTATTTAATTCACTTCCCGGGGTGAAGAAACACTTTTTGAGACCTCAGAGTGAGTAAATTGGCCATTTTGATGCACTGTCACCCATTCCAAAAATCTTGCGTTTAGGGCCCCTGGAAGCATGGAAATCACTTTAAACATGCTCATTTTAGCTCTAAAAGTGATGAGCCACCTACAAATCTGAGATGACGTTCAAAAATGCAAAATTTGAAAACGGACCATTTTTCACCTTTCTGAAGCATGACGTCATGGGGGGGTGTTATCTCTTTTGTCAAAAAACTGCTGTTTTTGCGTGAAAATTCCCGGGGTGAAGAAACACTTTTTGAGGCCTCAGAGTGAGTAAATTGGCCATTTTCATGCACTTTAACCATTCTACAAATCTTGCATTTAGGGCCCCTGGAAGCATGAAAATCACTTTAAACATTCTCATTTTAGCTCTAAAAAAGATGACCCACCTACAAATGTGGGATAATGTTCAAAAATGCAACATTTGAAAACGGACCATTTTTCACCTTTCTGAAGCATGACGTAATGGGGGGCGTTATCTCTTTTGTCAAAAATCACGCGTTTTTGCTTGAACATTAAATGCATCCAAATGGTATTTAATTCACTTCCCGAGATGAAGAAACACCTTTTGAGACCTCAGAGTTAGTAAATTGGCCATTTTCATGCACTTTAACCATTCCACAGATCTTGCATTTAGGGCCCCTGGAAGCATGAAAATCACTTTAAACATTCTCATTTTAGCTCTAAAGAAGATGATCCACCTACAAATGTGAGATGACATTAAAAAATGCAACAATTCAAAACGGCCTCTTTTTCACCTTTCAGAAGCATGACGTAATGGGGGGCGTTATCTCTTTTGTCAAAAACCAACTGTTTTTGCTTGAACATTAAATGCCTCCAAATGGTATTTAATTCACTTCCTGGGGTGAAGAAACCATTTTTGAGACCTCAGAGTGAGTAAATTGGCCATTTTCATGCACTTTTACCCATTCCACAAATCTTGCATTTACGGCCCCTGGAAGCATGAAAATCCTTTAAAACATGCTCATTTTAGCTCTAAAAGTTATGATCCACCTACAAATGTGAACTGACGTTAAAAAATGCAACATTTGAAAACTGACCATTTTTCACCTTTCAGAAGCATAACGAAATGGAGGGGCGTTATCTCTTTTGTCAAAAAACACCTGATTTTGCTTGAACATTAAATGCCTCCAAACGGTATTTAATTCACTTCCTGGGGTGAAGAAACACTTTTTGAGACCTCAGAGTGAGTAAATTGGCAATTTTCATGCACTTTTACCCATTCCACAAATCTTGCGTTTAGGGCCCCTGAAAGCATGAAAATCACTTTAAACATGCTCATTTTAAGGCTAAAAGTGATGAACCACCTTCAAATGTGAGATGACGTTCAAAAACGAAACATTTGAAAATGTACAATTTTTCACCTTTCTGAAGCATGGCATAATGGGGTGTTATCTCTTTTTAAAAAATCAACCGTTTTTGCTTGAACATTAAATGCCTCCAACCGGTATTTAATTCACTTCCCGGGGTGAAGAAACACTTTTTGAGACCTCAGAGTGAGTAAATTGGCAATTTTCATGCACGTTTAACCATTCCAAAAATCTTGCGATTAGGGCCACTGGAACCATGAAAATCACTTTAAACATGCTCATTTTAGCTCTAAAAGTGATGAGCCACCTACAAATGTGAGATGACTTTCAAAAATGCAACATTTGAAAATGAACTATTTTTCAACGGTCTGAAGCATGACGTAATGGGGGGGTGTTATCTCTTTTGTCAAAAATCTGCCATTTTTGCTTGAAACTTCGCGGTGTGAAGAAACACTTTTCGAGACCTCAGTGTTAGTAAATTGGCCATTTTCATGCACTTTAACCATTCCACAAATCTTGCATTTAGGGCTCCTGGAAGCATGAAAATCACTTTAAACATTCTCATTTTAGCTCTAAAAAAGATGATCCACCTACAAATATGAGATGACGTTCAATAATGCAACATTTGAAAATGGAACATTTTTCACCTTTCTGAAACATGACGTAATGGGGGGGGCGTTATCTCTTTTGTCAAAAATCACCCGTTTTTGCTTGAACATTAAATGCCTCCAAATGGTATTTAATTCACTTCCCGGGGTGAAGAAACACTTTTTGAGACCTCAGAGTGAGTAAATTGGCCATTTTCATGCACTTTTAACCATTCCACAAATCTTGCGATTAGGACCCCTGGAAGCATGAAAATCACTTTAAACATGCTCATTTTAGCTCTAAAAAAGACGATCCACCTACAAATGTGAGTTGACGTTCACAAATGCAACATTTGAAAACTGACTATTTTTCACCTTTCTGAAGCATGACGTAATGGGGGGTGTTATCTCTTTTGTCAAAAATCACCCATTTTTGCTTGAACATTAAATGCCTTCAAATGGTATTTAATTCACTTCCTGGGGTGAAGAAACACTTTTTGAGACCTCAGAGTGAGTAAATTGGCAATTTTCATGCATGTTTACCCATTCCACAAATCTTGCATTTAGGGCCCCTGGAAGCATGAAAATCACTTTAAACATAAGGCTAAAAGTGATGAGACACCTTCAAATGTGAGATGACGTTCAAAATGCAACATTTGAAAATGTACCATTTTTCACCTTTCTGAAGCATGGCATAATGGGGGGGTGTTATCACTTTTTAAAAAATCTGCCGTTTTTGCTTGAACATTAAATGCCTCCTAGTTTACTTCCCGGTGTGAAAAAACACTTTTTGAGAACTCAGAGTGAGTAAATTGGCCATTTTCATGCACTTTAACAATTCCACAAATCTTGCATTTAGGTCCCCTGGAAGCATGAAAATCTCTTTAAACATTCTCATTTTAGCTCTAAAAAAGATGACTCACCTACAAATGTGAGATAATGTTCAAAAATGTAACATTTGAAAACGGACCATTTTTCACCTTTCTGAAGCATGACGTAATGGGGGGGCATTATCTCTTTTGTCAAAAATCACCCGTTTTTGCTTGAACATTAAATGCCTCCAAACTTTATTTAATTCACCTCCCGGGGTGAAGAAATACTTTTTGAGACCTCAGAGTGAGTAAATTGGCCACTTTCATGCACTTTTACCCATTCCACAAATCTTACATTTAGGGCCCCTGAAAGCATGAAAATCACTTTAAACATGCTCATTTTAAGGCTAAAAGTGATGAGACACCTTCAAATGTGAGATGACGTTCAAAAATGCAACATTTGCAAATGTACCATTTTCCACCTTTCTGAAGCATGGCATAATGGGGTGTTATCTCTTTTTAAAAAATCAACCGTTTTTGCTTGAACATTAAATGCCTCCAACCGGTATTTAATTCACTTCCCGGGGTGAAGAAACACTTTTTGAGACCTCAGAGTGAGTAAATTGGCAATTTTCATGCACTTTTAACCATTCCAAAAATCTTGCGATTAGGGCCACTGGAACCATGAAAATCACTTTAAACATGCTCATTTTAGCTCTAAAAGTGATGAGCCACCTACAAATGTGAGATGACTTTCAAAAATGCAACATTTGAAAATGAACTATTTTTCAACGTTCTGAAGCATGGCATAATGGGGGGGTGTTATCACTTTTTAAAAAATCAGCCGTTATTGCTTGAACATTAAATGCCTCCAAATGGAAATTAATTCACTTCCCGGTGTGAAGAAATACTTTTTGAGACCTCAGATTGAGTAAATTGGCCATTTTCATGCACTTTAACTATTCCACAAATCTTGCATTTAGGTCCCCTTGAAGCATGAAAATCTCTTTAGACATTCTCATTTTAGCTCTAAAAAAGATGACCCACCTACAAATGTGGGATAATGTTAAAAAATGCAACATTTCAAAACGGACCATTTTTCACCTTTCTGAAGCATGACGTAATGGGGGGGCGTTATCTCTTTTGTCAAAAATCACCCGTTTTTGCTTGAACATTCAATGCCTCCAAACTTTATTTAATTCACTTCCCCGGGTGAAGAAATACTTTTTGAGACCTCAGAGTGAGTAAATTGGCCATTTTCATGCACTTTTAACCATTCCACAAATCTTGCGATTAGGGCCACTGGAAGCATGAAAATCACTTTAAACATGCTCATTTTAGCTCTAAAAAAGATGATCCACCTACAAATGAGAGATGACGTTCAATAATGCAACATTTGAAAATGGAACATTTTTCACCTTTCTGAAACATGACGTAATGGGGGGGCGTTATCTCTTTTGTCAAAAATCACCCGTTTTTGCTTGAACATTAAATGCCTCCAAATGGTATTTAAATCACTTCCCGGGGTGAAGAAACACTTTTTGAGACCTCAGAGTGAGTAAATTGGCCATTTTCATGCACTTTTAACCATTCCACAAATCTTGCGTTTAGGACCCCTGAAAGCATGAAAATCACTTTAAACATGCTCATTTTAGCTCTAAAAAAGACGATCCACCTACAAATGTGAGTTGACGTTCACAAATGCAACATTTGAAAACTGACTATTTTTCACCCTTCTGAAGCATGACGTAATGGGGGGGTGTTATCTCTTTTGTCACAAATCACCCATTTTTGCTTGAACATTAAATGCCTCCAAATGGTATTTAATTCACTTCATGGGGTGAAGAAACACTTTTTGAGACCTCAGAGTGAGTAAATTGGCCATTTTCATGCACTTTTACCCATTCCACAAATCTTGCGTTTAGAGGCCCTGGAAGCATGAAAATCACTTTAAACATAAGGCTAAAAGTGATGAGACACCTTCAAATGTGAGATGACGTTCAAAATGCAACATTTGAAAATGTACCATTTTTCACCTTTCTGAAGCATGGCATAATGGGGGGGTGTTATCACTTTTTAAAAAATCAGCCGTTTTTGCTTGAACATTAAATGCCTCCAAGTTTACTTCCCGGTGTGAAGAAACACTTTTTGAGACCTCAGAGTCAGTAAATTGGCCATTTTCATGCACTTTAACAATTCCACAAATCTTGCATTTAGGTCCCCTGGAAGCATGAAAATCTCTTTAAACATTCTCATTTTAGCTCTAAAAAAGATGACTCACCTACAAATGTGAGATAATGTTAAAAAATGTAACATTTGAAAACGGACCATTTTTCACCTTTCTGAAGCATGACGTAATGGGGGGGCGTTATCTCTTTTGTCAAAAATCACCCGTTTTTGCTTGAACATTAAATGCCTCCAAACTTTATTTAATTCACCTCCCAGGGTGAAGAAATACTTTTTGAGACCTCAGAGTGAGTAAATTGGCCATTTTCATGCACTTTTACCCATTCCACAAATCTTGTGTTTAGGGCCCCTGGAAGCATGAAAATCACTTTAAACATGCTCATTTTAGCTCTAAAAGTGATGAGCCACCTACAAATCTGAGATGACGTTCAAAAATGCAAAATTTGAAAACGGACCATTTTTCACCTTTCTGAAGCATGACGTCATGGGGGGGGTGTTATCTCTTTTGTCAAAAAACTGCTGTTTTTGCGTGAAAATTCCCGGGGTGAAGAAACACTTTTTGAGGCCTCAGAGTGAGTAAATTGGCCATTTTCATGCACTTTAACCATTCCACAAATCTTGCATTTAGGGCCCCTGGAAGCATGAAAATCACTTTAAACATTCTCATTTTAGCTCTAAAAAAGATGACCCACCTACAAATGTGGGATAATGTTCAAAAATGCAACATTTGAAAACGGACCATTTTTCACCTTTCTGAAGCATGACGTAATGGGGGGCGTTATCTCTTTTGTCAAAAATCACGCGTTTTTGCTTGAACATTAAATGCATCCAAATGGTATTTAATTCACTTCCCGAGATGAAGAAACACCTTTTGAGACCTCAGAGTTAGTAAATTGGCCATTTTCATGCACTTTAACCATTCCACAGATCTTGCATTTAGGGCCCCTGGAAGCATGAAAATCACTTTAAACATTCTCATTTTAGCTCTAAAGAAGATGATCCACCTACAAATGTGAGATGACATTAAAAAATGCAACAATTCAAAACGGCCTCTTTTTCACCTTTCAGAAGCATGACGTAATGGGGGGCGTTATCTCTTTTGTCAAAAACCAACTGTTTTTGCTTGAACATTAAATGCCTCCAAATGGTATTTAATTCACTTCCTGGGGTGAAGAAACCATTTTTGAGACCTCAGAGTGAGTAAATTGGCCATTTTCATGCACTTTTACCCATTCCACAAATCTTGCATTTACGGCCCCTGGAAGCATGAAAATCCTTTAAAACATGCTCATTTTAGCTCTAAAAGTTATGATCCACCTACAAATGTGAACTGACGTTAAAAAATGCAACATTTGAAAACTGACCATTTTTCACCTTTCAGAAGCATAACGAAATGGGGGGGCGTTATCTCTTTTGTCAAAAAACACCTGATTTTGCTTGAACATTAAATGCCTCCAAATGGTATTTAATTCACTTCCTGGGGTGAAGAAACACTTTTTGAGACCTCAGAGTGAGTAAATTGGCAATTTTCATGCACTTTTACCCATTCCACAAATCTTGCGTTTAGGGCCCCTGAAAGCATGAAAATCACTTTAAACATGCTCATTTTAAGGCTACAAGTGATGAACCACCTTCAAATGTGAGATGACGTTCAAAAACGAAACATTTGAAAATGTACCATTTTTCACCTTTCTGAAGCATGGCATAATGGGGTGTTATCTCTTTTTAAAAAATCAACCGTTTTTGCTTGAACATTAAATGCCTCCAACCGGTATTTAATTCACTTCCCGGGGTGAAGAAACACTTTTTGAGACCTCAGAGTGAGTAAATTGGCAATTTTCATGCACTTTTAACCATTCCAAAAATCTTGCGATTAGGGCCACTGGAACCATGAAAATCACTTTAAACATGCTCATTTTAGCTCTAAAAGTGATGAGCCACCTACAAATGTGAGATGACTTTCAAAAATGCAACATTTGAAAATGAACTATTTTTCAACGTTCTGAAGCATGACGTAATGGGGGGGGGTTATCTCTTTTGTCAAAAATCTGCCATTTTTGCTTGAAACTTCCCGGTGTGAAGAAACACTTTTCGAGACCTCAGTGTTAGTAAATTGGCCATTTTCATGCACTTTAACCATTCCACAAATCTTGCATTTAGGGCTCCTGGAAGCATGAAAATCACTTTAAACATTTTCATTTTAGCTCTAAAAAAGATGATCCACCTACAAATATGAGATGACGTTCAAAAATGCAACATTTGAAAACTGACCATTTTTCACCTTTCAGAAGCATAACATAATGGGGGGGGGCGTTATCTCTTTTGTCAAAAACCAACCGTTTTTGCTTGAACATGAAATGCCTCCAAACGGTATTTAATTCACTTCCCGGGATGAAGAAAGACTTTTTGAGACCTCAGAGTGAGTAAATTGGCCACTTTCATGCACTTTTACCCATTCCACAAATCTTACGTTTAGGGCCCCTGAAAGCATGAAAATCACTTTAAACATGCTCAATTTAAGGCTAAAAGTGATGAGACACCTTCAAATGTGAGATGACGTTCAAAAATGCAACATTTGCAAATGTACCATTTTTCACCTTTCTGAAGCATGGCATAATGGGGTGTTATCACTTTTTAAGAAATCAGCCGTTTTTGCTTGAACATTAAATGCCTCCAAGTGGAATTTAGTTCACTTCCCGGTGTGAAGAAACACTTTTTGAGACCTCAGAGTGAGTAAATTGGCCATTTTCATGCACTTTAACCATTCCACAAATCTTGCATTTAGGTCCCCTGGAAGCATGAACATCTCTTTAAACATGCTCATTTTAGCTCTAAAAAAGATGACCTACCCACAAATGTGAGATGATGTTCAAAAATGCAACATTTGAAAACAGACCATTTTTCACCTTTCTGAAGCATGACGTAATGGGGGGGGGTGTTATCTCTTTTGTCAAAAATCTGTAGTTTTTGCTTGAAATTTCCCGGGGTGAAGTAACACTTTTTGAGACCTCAGAGTGAGTAAATTGGCCATTTTCATGCACTTTTACCCATTCCACAAATCTTGCATTTAGGGCCCCTGGAAGCATGAAAATCACTTTAAACATTCTTATATTAGCTCTAAAAAAGATGACCCACCTACAAATGTGAGATAATGTTCAAATATGCAACATTTGAAAATGGACCATTTTTCACCTTTCTGAAGCATGACGTAATGGGGGATGTTATCTCTTTTGTCAAAAATCACCCGTTTTTGCTTGAACATTAAATGCCTCCAAATGGTATTTAATTCACTTCCTGGGGTGAAGAAACACTTTTTGAGACCTCAGAGTGAGTAAATTGGCCATTTTCATCACTTTTACCCACTCCACAAATCTTGCATTTAGGGCCCCTGGAAGCATGAAAATCACTATAAACATGCTCATTTTAGCTCTAAAAGTTATGATCCACCTACAAATGTGAACTGACGTTCAAAAATGCAACATTTGAAAATGAACTATTTTTCACCTTTCTGAAGCATGACATAATGGGGGGGTGTTATCTCTTTCGTCGAAAATCAGCCGTTTTTGCTTGAACATTAAATGCCTCCAAATGGTATTTAATTCACTTCCCGGGGTGAAGAAAAACTTTTTGAGACCTCAGAGTTAGTAAATTGGCCATTTTCATGCACTTTAACCATTCCACAAATCTTTCATTTAGGGCCCCAGGAAGCATGAAAATCACTTTAAACATTCTCATTTTAGCTCTAAAAAAGATGACCCACCTACAAATGTGAGATCATGTTCAAAAATGCAACATTTGAAAACGGACCATTTTTCACCTTTCTGAAGCATGACGTAATGGGGGGGCATCATCTCTTTTGTCAAAAACCACCCGTTTTTGCTTGAACATTAAATGCCTCCAAACGGTATTTAATTTGATTCCCGGGGTGAAGAAAGACTTTTTGAGACCTCAGAGTGAGTAAATTGGCCACTTTCATGCACTTTTACCCATTCCACAAATCTTACGTTTAGGGCCCCTGAAAGCATGAAAATCACTTTAAACATGCTCATTTTAAGGCTAAAAGTGATGAGACACCTTCAAATGTGAGATGACGTTCAAAAATGCAACATTTGCAAATGTACCATTTTTCACCTTTCTGAAGCATGGCATAATGGGGGGGTGTTATCACTTTTTAGAAAATCAGCTGTTTTTGCTTGAAATTTCCCGGGGTAAAGAATCACTTTTTGAGATGTCAGAGTTAGTAAATTGGCCATTTTCATGCACTTTTACCCATTCCACAAATCTTACGTTTAGGGCCCCTGAAAGCATGAAAATCACTTTAAACATGCTCATTTTAAGGCTAAAAGTGATGAGACACCTTCAAATGTGAGATGACGTTCAAAAATGCAACATTTGAAAATGAACTATTTTTCAACGTTCTGAAGCATGGCATAATGGGGGGGTGTTATCACTTTTTAAAAAATCAGCCGTTATTGCTTGAACATTAAATGCCTCCAAATGGAAATTAATTCACTTCCCGGTGTGAAGAAATACTTTTTGAGACCTCAGATTGAGTAAATTGGCCATTTTCATGCACTTTAACTATTCCACAAATCTTGCATTTAGGTCCCCTTGAAGCATGAAAATCTCTTTAGACATTCTCATTTTAGCTCTAAAAAAGATGACCCACCTACAAATGTGGGATAATGTTAAAAAATGCAACATTTCAAAACGGACCATTTTTCACCTTTCTGAAGCATGACGTAATGGGGGGGCGTTATCTCTTTTGTCAAAAATCACCCGTTTTTGCTTGAACATTCAATGCCTCCAAACTTTATTTAATTCACTTCCCCGGGTGAAGAAATACTTTTTGAGACCTCAGAGTGAGTAAATTGGCCATTTTCATGCACTTTTAACCATTCCACAAATCTTGCGATTAGGGCCACTGGAAGCATGAAAATCACTTTAAACATGCTCATTTTAGCTCTAAAAAAGATGATCCACCTACAAATGAGAGATGACGTTCAATAATGCAACATTTGAAAATGGAACATTTTTCACCTTTCTGAAACATGACGTAATGGGGGGGCGTTATCTCTTTTGTCAAAAATCACCCGTTTTTGCTTGAACATTAAATGCCTCCAAATGGTATTTAAATCACTTCCCGGGGTGAAGAAACACTTTTTGAGACCTCAGAGTGAGTAAATTGGCCATTTTCATGCACTTTTAACCATTCCACAAATCTTGCGTTTAGGACCCCTGAAAGCATGAAAATCACTTTAAACATGCTCATTTTAGCTCTAAAAAAGACGATCCACCTACAAATGTGAGTTGACGTTCACAAATGCAACATTTGAAAACTGACTATTTTTCACCCTTCTGAAGCATGACGTAATGGGGGGGTGTTATCTCTTTTGTCACAAATCACCCATTTTTGCTTGAACATTAAATGCCTCCAAATGGTATTTAATTCACTTCATGGGGTGAAGAAACACTTTTTGAGACCTCAGAGTGAGTAAATTGGCCATTTTCATGCACTTTTACCCATTCCACAAATCTTGCGTTTAGAGGCCCTGGAAGCATGAAAATCACTTTAAACATAAGGCTAAAAGTGATGAGACACCTTCAAATGTGAGATGACGTTCAAAATGCAACATTTGAAAATGTACCATTTTTCACCTTTCTGAAGCATGGCATAATGGGGGGGTGTTATCACTTTTTAAAAAATCAGCCGTTTTTGCTTGAACATTAAATGCCTCCAAGTTTACTTCCCGGTGTGAAGAAACACTTTTTGAGACCTCAGAGTCAGTAAATTGGCCATTTTCATGCACTTTAACAATTCCACAAATCTTGCATTTAGGTCCCCTGGAAGCATGAAAATCTCTTTAAACATTCTCATTTTAGCTCTAAAAAAGATGACTCACCTACAAATGTGAGATAATGTTAAAAAATGTAACATTTGAAAACGGACCATTTTTCACCTTTCTGAAGCATGACGTAATGGGGGGGCGTTATCTCTTTTGTCAAAAATCACCCGTTTTTGCTTGAACATTAAATGCCTCCAAACTTTATTTAATTCACCTCCCGGGGTGAAGAAATACTTTTTGAGACCTCAGAGTGAGTAAATTGGCCATTTTCATGCACTTTTACCCATTCCACAAATCTTGTGTTTAGGGCCCCTGGAAGCATGAAAATCACTTTAAACATGCTCATTTTAGCTCTAAAAGTGATGAGCCACCTACAAATCTGAGATGACGTTCAAAAATGCAAAATTTGAAAACGGACCATTTTTCACCTTTCTGAAGCATGACGTCATGGGGGGGTGTTATCTCTTTTGTCAAAAAACTGCTGTTTTTGCGTGAAAATTCCCGAGATGAAGAAACACCTTTTGAGACCTCAGAGTTAGTAAATTGGCCATTTTCATGCACTTTAACCATTCCACAGATCTTGCATTTAGGGCCCCTGGAAGCATGAAAATCACTTTAAACATTCTCATTTTAGCTCTAAAGAAGATGATCCACCTACAAATGTGAGATGACATTAAAAAATGCAACAATTCAAAACGGCCTCTTTTTCACCTTTCAGAAGCATGACGTAATGGGGGGCGTTATCTCTTTTGTCAAAAACCAACTGTTTTTGCTTGAACATTAAATGCCTCCAAATGGTATTTAATTCACTTCCTGGGGTGAAGAAACCATTTTTGAGACCTCAGAGTGAGTAAATTGGCCATTTTCATGCACTTTTACCCATTCCACAAATCTTGCATTTACGGCCCCTGGAAGCATGAAAATCCTTTAAAACATGCTCATTTTAGCTCTAAAAGTTATGATCCACCTACAAATGTGAACTGACGTTAAAAAATGCAACATTTGAAAACTGACCATTTTTCACCTTTCAGAAGCATAACGAAATGGGAGGGCGTTATCTCTTTTGTCAAAAAACACCTGATTTTGCTTGAACATTAAATGCCTCCAAATGGTATTTAATTCACTTCCTGGGGTGAAGAAACACTTTTTGAGACCTCAGAGTGAGTAAATTGGCAATTTTCATGCACTTTTACCCATTCCACAAATCTTGCGTTTAGGGCCCCTGAAAGCATGAAAATCACTTTAAACATGCTCATTTTAAGGCTACAAGTGATGAACCACCTTCAAATGTGAGATGACGTTCAAAAACGAAACATTTGAAAATGTACCATTTTTCACCTTTCTGAAGCATGGCATAATGGGGTGTTATCTCTTTTTAAAAAATCAACCGTTTTTGCTTGAACATTAAATGCCTCCAACCGGTATTTAATTCACTTCCCGGGGTGAAGAAACACTTTTTGAGACCTCAGAGTGAGTAAATTGGCAATTTTCATGCACTTTTAACCATTCCAAAAATCTTGCGATTAGGGCCACTGGAACCATGAAAATCACTTTAAACATGCTCATTTTAGCTCTAAAAGTGATGAGCCACCTACAAATGTGAGATGACTTTCAAAAATGCAACATTTGAAAATGAACTATTTTTCAACGTTCTGAAGCATGACGTAATGGGGGGGGGTTATCTCTTTTGTCAAAAATCTGCCATTTTTGCTTGAAACTTCCCGGTGTGAAGAAACACTTTTCGAGACCTCAGTGTTAGTAAATTGGCCATTTTCATGCACTTTAACCATTCCACAAATCTTGCATTTAGGGCTCCTGGAAGCATGAAAATCACTTTAAACATTTTCATTTTAGCTCTAAAAAAGATGATCCACCTACAAATATGAGATGACGTTCAAAAATGCAACATTTGAAAACTGACCATTTTTCACCTTTCAGAAGCATAACATAATGGGGGGGGGCGTTATCTCTTTTGTCAAAAACCAACCGTTTTTGCTTGAACATGAAATGCCTCCAAACGGTATTTAATTCACTTCCCGGGATGAAGAAAGACTTTTTGAGACCTCAGAGTGAGTAAATTGGCCACTTTCATGCACTTTTACCCATTCCACAAATCTTACGTTTAGGGCCCCTGAAAGCATGAAAATCACTTTAAACATGCTCAATTTAAGGCTAAAAGTGATGAGACACCTTCAAATGTGAGATGACGTTCAAAAATGCAACATTTGCAAATGTACCATTTTTCACCTTTCTGAAGCATGGCATAATGGGGTGTTATCACTTTTTAAGAAATCAGCCGTTTTTGCTTGAACATTAAATGCCTCCAAGTGGAATTTAGTTCACTTCCCGGTGTGAAGAAACACTTTTTGAGACCTCAGAGTGAGTAAATTGGCCATTTTCATGCACTTTAACCATTCCACAAATCTTGCATTTAGGTCCCCTGGAAGCATGAACATCTCTTTAAACATGCTCATTTTAGCTCTAAAAAAGATGACCTACCCACAAATGTGAGATGATGTTCAAAAATGCAACATTTGAAAACAGACCATTTTTCACCTTTCTGAAGCATGACGTAATGGGGGGGGGGTGTTATCTCTTTTGTCAAAAATCTGTAGTTTTTGCTTGAAATTTCCCGGGGTGAAGTAACACTTTTTGAGACCTCAGAGTGAGTAAATTGGCCATTTTCATGCACTTTTACCCATTCCACAAATCTTGCATTTAGGGCCCCTGGAAGCATGAAAATCACTTTAAACATTCTTATATTAGCTCTAAAAAAGATGACCCACCTACAAATGTGAGATAATGTTCAAATATGCAACATTTGAAAATGGACCATTTTTCACCTTTCTGAAGCATGACGTAATGGGGGGGGGGGCGTTATCTCTTTTGTCAAAAATCACACGTTTTTGCTTGAACATTAAATGCCTCCAAATGGTATTTAATTCAGTTCCTGGGGTAAAGAAACACTTTTTGAGACCACAGAGTGAGTAAATTGGTCACTTTCATGCACTTTTAACCATTTCAAAAGTCTTGCAATTAGGGCCCCTGGAAGCATGAAAATCACTTTAAACATGCTCATTTTAGCTCTAAAAAAGATGATCCACCTACAAATGTGAGTTGACGTTCACAAATGCAAAATTTGAAAACTGACTATTTTTCACCTTTCTGAAGCATGACGTAATGGGGGGTGTTATCTCTTTTGTCAAAAATCACCCGTTTTTGCTTGAACATTAAATGCCTCCAAATGGTATTTCATTCACTTCCTGGGGTGAAGAAACACTTTTTGAGACCTCAGAGTTAGTAAATTGGCCATTTTCATGCACTTTAACCATTCCACAAATCTTGCATTTAGGGCCCCTGAAAGCATGAAAATCACTTTAAACAATCTCATTTTAGCTCTAACAAAGATGATCCACCTACAAATGTGAGATGATGTTCAAAAATGCAACATTTGAAAACTGACAATTTTTCACCTTTCAGAAGCATAACGTAATGGGGGGGTGTTATCTCTTTTGTCGTAAATCAGCCGTTTTTGCTTGAACATTAAATGCCTCCAAATGATATTTAATTCACTTCCCGGGGTGAAGAAAGACTTTTTGAGACCTCAGAGTGAGTAAATTGGCCACTTTCATGCACTTTTACCCATTCCACAAATCTTACGTTTAGGGCCCCTGAAAGCATGAAAATCACTTTAAACATGCTCATTTTAAGGCTAAAAGTGATGAGACACCTTCAAATGTGAGATGACGTTCAAAAATGCAACATTTGCAAATGTACCATTTTCACCTTTCTGAAGCATGGCATAATGGGGGGGTTGTTATCACTTTTTAGAAAATCAGCTGTTTTTGCTTGAAATTTCCCGGGGTAAAGAAACACTTTTTGAGACCTCAGAGTTAGTAAATTGGCCATTTTCATGCATTTAACCATTCCACAAATATTGCATTTAGGGCCCCTGGAAGCATGAAAATCACTTTAAACATTCTAATTTTAGCTCTAACAAAGATGATCCACCTACAAATGTGAGATGATGTTCAAAAATGCAACATTTGAAAACTGACCATTTTTCACCTTTCAGAAGCATAACGTAATGGGGCGGCGTCATCTCTTTTATCAAAAACCACCTGTTTTTGCTTGAACATTAAATGCCTCCAAACGGTATTTAATTCACTTCCCGGGGTGAAGAAACACTTTTTGAGACCTCAGAGTGAGTAAATTGGCCATTTTCATGCACTTTAACCATTACACAAATCTTGCATTTAGGGCCCCTGAAAGCATGAAAATCACTTTAAACATTCTCATTTTAGCTCTAAAAAAGATGATCCACATACAAATGTGAGATGACGTTCAAAAATACAACATTTGAAAACGGACCATTTTTTACCTTTCTGAAGCATGACGTAATGGGGGGGGCGTTATCTCTTTTGTCAAAAATCACCTGTTTTTGCTTAAACGTTAAATGCCTCCAAACTGTATTTAATTCACTTCCCGGGGTGAAAAAACACTTTTTGAGACCTCAGAGTGAGTAAATTGGCCATTTTCATGCACTGTCACCCATTCCAAAAATCTTGCGTTTAGGGCCCCTGGGAGCATGAAAATCACTTTAAACATGCTCATTTTAGCTCTAAAAGTGATGAGCCACCTACAAATGTGAGATAACGTTCAAAAATGCAACATTTGAAAATGTACCATTTTACACCTTTCAGAAGCATAATGTAATTGGGGGAAGTTATCTCTTTTGTCAAAAACCACCCGTTTTTGCTTGAACATTAAATTCCTCCAAAACCGTATTTAATTCACTTCCCGGGGTGAAGAAAGACTTTTTGAGACCTCAGAGTGAGTAAATTGGCCATTTTCATGCACTTTTAACCATTCCACAAATCTTGCGATTAGGGCCCCTGGAAGCATGAAAGTCACTTTAAACATGCTCATTTTAGATCTAAAAGTGATGAGCCACCTACAAATGTGAGATGACGTTCAAAAATGCAACATTTCAAAATGGACAATTTTTCTCCTTTCTGAAGCATGACGTAATGGGGGGGGGTGTTATCTCTTTGGTCAAAAATCAGCCGTTTTTGCTTGAATCTTCCAGGGGTGAAGAAACACTTTTTGAGACCTCAGAGTGAGTAAATTGGCCATTTTCATGCACTTTTACCATTCCACAAATCTTGCATTAAGGGCCCCTGCAAGCATGAAAATCACTTTAAACATTCTCATTTTAGCTCTAAAAAAGATGATACACCTACAAATGTGAGATGACGTTAAAAAATGCAACATTTGAAAACTGACCATTTTTCACCTTTCAGAAGCATAAGGTAATGGGGGGGCGTTATCTCTTTTGTCAAAAACCACCTGTTTTTGCTTGAACATTAAATGCCACTAAACGGTATTTAATTCACTTCCCGGGGGGAAGAAAGACTTTTTGAGACCTCAGAGTGAGTAAATTGGCCACTTTCAGGCACTTTTACCCATTGCACAAATCTTACGTTTAGGGCCCCTCAAAGCATGTAAATCATTTTAAACATGCTCATTTTAAGGCTAAAAGTGATGAAACACCTTCAAATGTGAGAGCACGTTAAAAAATACAACATTTGAAAATGTACCATTTTTCACCTTTCTGAAGCATGGCATAATGGGGGGTGTTATCACTTTTTAAAAAATCAGCCATTTTTGCTTGAACATTAAATGCCTCCAAATGGAATTTAGTTCACTTCCCGGTGTGAAGAAACACTTTTTAAGACCTCAGAGTGAGTAAATTGGCCATTTTCATGCACTTTTAAGCATTCCACAAATCTTGCGATTAGGGCCCCTGGAAGCATGAAAGTCACTTTAAACAAGCTCATTTTAGATCTAAAAGTGATGAGCCACCTACAAATGTGAGATGACGTTCCAAAATGCAACATTTCAAAATGGACAATTTTTCACCTTTCTGAAGCTTCAAGTAATGGGGGGTGTTATCTCTTTTGTCAAAAATCAGCCGTTTTTGCTTGAAACTACCCAGGGTGAAGAAGAACATTTTGAGACCTCAGAGTGAGTAAATTGGCCATTTTCATGCACTTTAACCATTCCACAAATCTTGCATTTAGGGCAGCTGGAAGCATGAAAATCACTTTAAACATTCTTATTGTAGCTCTAACAAAAATGACCCACCTACAAATGCGAGATAATGTTCACAAATGCAACATTTGAAAACGGACCATTTTTCGCCTTTCAGAAGCATAACGTAATTAGGGGGGGCGTTATCTCTTTTGTCAAAAATCACCCGTTTTTGCTTGAACATTAAATGCCTCCAAATGGTATTTAATTCACTTCCTGGGGTGAAGAAACACTTTTTGAGACCTCAGAGTGAGTAAATTGGCCATTTTCATCACTTTTACCCACTCCACAAATCTTGCATTTAGGGCCCCTGGAAGCATGAAAATCACTATAAACATGCTCATTTTAGCTCTAAAAGTTATGATCCACCTACAAATGTGAACTGACGTTCAAAAATGCAACATTTGAAAATGAACTATTTTTCACCTTTCTGAAGCATGACATAATGGGGGGGTGTTATCTCTTTCGTCGAAAATCAGCCGTTTTTGCTTGAACATTAAATGCCTCCAAATGGTATTTAATTCACTTCCCGGGGTGAAGAAAAACTTTTTGAGACCTCAGAGTTAGTAAATTGGCCATTTTCATGCACTTTAACCATTCCACAAATCTTTCATTTAGGGCCCCATGAAGCATGAAAATCACTTTAAACATTCTCATTTTAGCTCTAAAAAAGATGACCCACCTACAAATGTGAGATCATGTTCAAAAATGCAACATTTGAAAACGGACCATTTTTCACCTTTCTGAAGCATGACGTAATGGGGGGGCATCATCTCTTTTGTCAAAAACCACCCGTTTTTGCTTGAACATTAAATGCCTCCAAACGGTATTTAATTTGATTCCCGGGGTGAAGAAAGACTTTTTGAGACCTCAGAGTGAGTAAATTGGCCACTTTCATGCACTTTTACCCATTCCACAAATCTTACGTTTAGGGCCCCTGAAAGCATGAAAATCACTTTAAACATGCTCATTTTAAGGCTAAAAGTGATGAGACACCTTCAAATGTGAGATGACGTTCAAAAATGCAACATTTGCAAATGTACCATTTTTCACCTTTCTGAAGCATGGCATAATGGGGGGGTGTTATCACTTTTTAGAAAATCAGCTGTTTTTGCTTGAAATTTCCCGGGGTAAAGAATCACTTTTTGAGACGTCAGAGTTAGTAAATTGGCCATTTTCATGCACATTAACCATTCCACAAATATTGCATTTAGGGCCCCTGGAAGCATGGAAATCACTTTAAACATTCTCATTTTAGCTCTAACAAAGATGATCCACCTACAAATGTGAGATGATGTTCAAAAATGCAACATTTGAAAACTGACCATTTTTCACCTTTCAGAAGCATAACGTAATGGGGGGGGGGGGCGTTATCTCTTTCGTCAAATATCACCTTTTTTTGCTGAAACATTAAATGCCTCCAAACTGTATTTAATTCACTTCCCGGGGTGAAGAAACACTTTTTGAGACCTCAGAGTGAGTAAATTGGCCATTTTCATGCACTTTCACCCATTCCAAAAATCTTGCGTTTAGGGCCCCTGGAAGCATGGAAATCACTTTAAACATGCTCATTTTAGCTCTAAAAGTGATGAGCCACCTACAAATGTGAGATGACGTTCAAAAATGCAACATTTCAAAATGGACAATTTTTCTCCTTTCTGAAGCATGACGTAATGGGGGGGGGTGTTATCTCTTTGGTCAAAAATCAGCCGTTTTTGCTTGAATCTTCCCGGGGTGAAGAAACACTTTTTGAGACCTCAGAGTGAGTAAATTGGCCATTTTCATGCACTTTAACCATTCCACAAATCTTGCATTAAGGGCCCCTGCAAGCATGAAAATCACTTTAAACATTCTCATTTTAGCTCTAAAAAAGATGATACACCTACAAATGTGAGATGACATTAAAAAATGCAACATTTGAAAACTGACCATTTTTCACATTTCAGAAGCATAAGGTAATGGGGGGCGTTATCTCTTTTGTCAAAAACCACCTATTTTTGCTTGAACATTAAATGCCACCAAACGGTATTTAATTCACTTCCCGGGGTGAAGAAAGACTTTTTGAGACCTCAGAGTGAGTAAATTGGCCATTTTCATGCACTTTTAACCATTCCACAAATCTTGCGATTAGGGCCACTGGAAGCATGAAAATCACTTTAAACATGCTCATTTTAGCTCTAAAAAAGATGATCCACCTACAAATGAGAGATGACGTTCAATAATGCAACATTTGAAAATGGAACATTTTTCACCTTTCTGAAACATGACGTAATGGGGGGGCGTTATCTCTTTTGTCAAAAATCACCCGTTTTTACTTGAACATTAAATGCCTCCAAATGGTATTTAAATCACTTCCCGGGGTGAAGAAACACTTTTTGAGACCTCAGAGTGAGTAAATTGGCCATTTTCATGCACTTTTAACCATTCCACAAATCTTGCGTTTAGGACCCCTGAAAGCATGAAAATCACTTTAAACATGCTCATTTTAGCTCTAAAAAAGACGATCCACCTACAAATGTGAGTTGACGTTCACAAATGCAACATTTGAAAACTGACTATTTTTCACCCTTCTGAAGCATGACGTAATAGGGGGGTGTTATCTCTTTTGTCAAAAATCACCCATTTTTGCTTGAACATTAAATGCCTCCAAATGGTATTTAATTCACTTCATGGGGTGAAGAAACACTTTTTGAGACCTCAGAGTGAGTAAATTGGCCATTTTCATGCACTTTTACCCATTCCACAAATCTTGCGTTTAGAGGCCCTGGAAGCATGAAAATCACTTTAAACATAAGGCTAAAAGTGATGAGACACCTTCAAATGTGAGATGACGTTCAAAATGCAACATTTGAAAATGTACCATTTTTCACCTTTCTGAAGCATGGCATAATGGGGGGGTGTTATCACTTTTTAAAAAATCAGCCGTTTTTGCTTGAACATTAAATGCCTCCAAGTTTACTTCCCGGTGTGAAGAAACACTTTTTGAGACCTCAGAGTCAGTAAATTGGCCATTTTCATGCACTTTAACAATTCCACAAATCTTGCATTTAGGTCCCCTGGAAGCATGAAAATCTCTTTAAACATTCTCATTTTAGCTCTAAAAAAGATGACTCACCTACAAATGTGAGATAATGTCAAAAAATGTAACATTTGAAAACGGACCATTTTTCACCTTTCTGAAGCATGACGTAATGGGGGGGCGTTATCTCTTTTGTCAAAAATCACCCGTTTTTGCTTGAACATTAAATGCCTCCAAACTTTATTTAATTCACCTCCCGGGGTGAAGAAATACTTTTTGAGACCTCAGAGTGAGTAAATTGGCCATTTTCATGCACTTTTACCCATTCCACAAATCTTGTGTTTAGGGCCCCTGGAAGCATGAAAATCACTTTAAACATGCTCATTTTAGCTCTAAAAGTGATGAGCCACCTACAAATCTGAGATGACGTTCAAAAATGCAAAATTTGAAAATGGACCATTTTTCACCTTTCTGAAGCATGACGTCATGGGGGGTGTTATCTCTTTTGTCAAAAAACTGCTGTTTTTGCGTGAAAATTCCCGGGGTGAAGAAACACTTTTTGAGGCCTCAGAGTGAGTAAATTGGCCATTTTCATGCACTTTAACCATTCTACAAATCTTGCATTTAGGGCCCCTGGAAGCATGAAAATCACTTTAAACATTCTCATTTTAGCTCTAAAAAAGATGACCCACCTACAAATGTGGGATAATGTTCAAAAATGCAACATTTGAAAACTGACCATTTTTCACCTTTCTGAAGCATGACGTAATGGGGGGCGTTATCTCTTTTGTCAAAAATCACGCGTTTTTGCTTGAACATTAAATGCATCCAAATGGTATTTAATTCACTTCCCGAGATGAAGAAACACCTTTTGAGACCTCAGAGTTAGTAAATTGGCCATTTTCATGCACTTTAACCATTCCACAGATCTTGCATTTAGGGCCCCTGGAAGCATGAAAATCACTTTAAACATTCTCATTTTAGCTCTAAAGAAGATGATCCACCTACAAATGTGAGATGACATTAAAAAACTGCAACAATTCAAAACGGCCTCTTTTTCACCTTTCAGAAGCATGACGTAATGGGGGGCGTTATCTCTTTTGTCAAAAACCAACTGTTTTTGCTTGAACATTAAATGCCTCCAAATGGTATTTAATTCACTTCCTGGGGTGAAGAAACCATTTTTGAGACCTCAGAGTGAGTAAATTGGCCATTTTCATGCACTTTTACCCATTCCACAAATCTTGCATTTACGGCCCCTGGAAGCATGAAAATCCTTTAAAACATGCTCATTTTAGCTCTAAAAGTTATGATCCACCTACAAATGTGAACTGACGTTAAACAATGCAACATTTGAAAACTGACCATTTTTCACCTTTCAGAAGCATAACAAAATGGGGGGGCGTTATCTCTTTTGTCAAAAAACACCTGATTTTGCTTGAACATTAAATGCCTCCAAACGGTATTTAATTCACTTCCTGGGGTGAAGAAACACTTTTTGAGACCTCAGAGTGAGTAAATTGGCAATTTTCATGCACTTTTACCCATTCCACAAATCTTGCGTTTAGGGCCCCTGAAAGCATGAAAATCACTTTAAACATGCTAATTTTAAGGCTAAAAGTGATGAACCACCTTCAAATGTGAGATGACGTTCAAAAACGAAACATTTGAAAATGTACCATTTTTCACCTTTCTGAAGCATGGCATAATGGGGTGTTATCTCTTTTTAAAAAATCAACCGTTTTTGCTTGAACATTAAATGCCTCCAACCGGTATTTAATTCACTTCCCGGGGTGAAGAAACACTTTTTGAGACCTCAGAGTGAGTAAATTGGCAATTTTCATGCACTTTTAACCATTCCAAAAATCTTGCGATTAGGGCCACTGGAACCATGAAAATCACTTTAAACATGCTCATTTTAGCTCTAAAAGTGATGAGCCACCTACAAATGTGAGATGACTTTCAAAAATGCAACATTTGAAAATGAACTATTTTTCAACGTTCTGAAGCATGACGTAATGGGGGGGTGTTATCTCTTTTGTCAAAAATCTGCCATTTTTGCTTGAAACTTCCCGGTGTGAAGAAACACTTTTCGAGACCTCAGTGTTAGTAAATTGGCCATTTTCATGCACTTTAACCATTCCACAAATCTTGCATTTAGGGCTCCTGGAAGCATGAAAATCACTTTAAACATTCTCATTTTAGCTCTAAAAAAGATGATCCACCTACAAATATGAGATGACGTTCAAAAATGCAACATTTGAAAACTGACCATTTTTCACCTTTCAGAAGCATAACATAATGGGGGGGGGGCGTTATCTCTTTTGTCAAAAACCAACCGTTTTTGCTTGAACATGAAATGCCTCCAAACGGTATTTAATTCACTTCCCGGGATGAAGAAAGACTTTTTGAGACCTCAGAGTGAGTAAATTGGCCACTTTCATGCACTTTTACCCATTCCACAAATCTTACGTTTAGGGCCCCTGAAAGCATGAAAATCACTTTAAACATGCTCAATTTAAGGCTAAAAGTGATGAGACACCTTCAAATGTGAGATGACGTTCAAAAATGCAACATTTGAAAATGTACCATTTTTCACCTTTCTGAAGCATGGCATAATGGGGAGGTGTTATCACTTTTTAAGAAATCAGCCGTTTTTGCTTGAACATTAAATGCCTCCAAGTGGAATTTAGTTCACTTCCCGTTGTGAAGAAACACTTTTTGAGACCTCAGAGTGAGTAAATTGGCCATTTTCATGCACTTTTACCCATTCCACAAATCTTGCATTTAGGGCCCCTGGAAGCTTGAAAATCACTTTAAACATGCTCATTTTAGCTCTAAAAGTGATGAGCCACCTACAAATGAGAGATGACGTTCAAAAATGCAACATTTAAAAATGGAACATTTGTCACCTTTCTGAAATATGACGTAATGGGGGGGCGTTATCTCTTTTGTCAAAAATCACCCGTTTTTGTTTGAACATTAAATGCCTCCAAACGGTATTTAATTCACTTCCAGGGATGAAGAAACACTTTTTGAGACCTCAGAGTGAGTAAATTGGCCCTTTTCATGCACTTTTAACCATTTCAAAAGTCTTGCAATTAGGGCCCCTGGAAGCTTGAAAATCACTTTAAACATGCTCATTTTAGCTCTAAAAAAGATGATCCACCTACAAATGTGAGTTGACGTTCACAAATGCAAAATTTGAAAACAGACTATTTTTCACCTTTCTGAAGCATGACG
This sequence comes from Lissotriton vulgaris, assembly GCF_964263255.1. Lineage (NCBI taxonomy): Eukaryota > Metazoa > Chordata > Amphibia > Caudata > Salamandridae > Lissotriton > Lissotriton vulgaris. The sequence continues at coordinate 1,375,415,339 of NC_141685.1, read as the reverse complement.
TAATGGGGGGTGTTATCTCTTTTGTCAAAAATCACCCGTTTTTGCTTGAACATTAAATGCCTCCAAATGGTATTTCATTCACTTCCTGGGGTGAAGAAACACTTTTTGAGACCTCAGAGTTAGTAAATTGGCCATTTTCATGCACTTTAACCATTCCACAAATCTTGCATTTAGGGCCCCTGAAAGCATGAAAATCACTTTAAACAATCTCATTTTAGCTCTAACAAAGATGATCCACCTACAAATGTGAGATGATGTTCAAAAATGCAACATTTGAAAACTGACAATTTTTCACCTTTCAGAAGCATAACGTAATGGGGGGGTGTTATCTCTTTTGTCGTAAATCAGCCGTTTTTGCTTGAACATTAAATGCCTCCAAATGATATTTAATTCACTTCCCGGGGTGAAGAAACACTTTTTGAGACCTCAGGGTTAGTAAATTGGCCATTTTCATGCACTTTAACCATTCCACAAATCTTGCATTTAGGGCCCCTGAAAGCATGAAAATCACTTTAAACATTCTCATTTTAGCTCTAACAAAGATGATCCACCTACAAATGTGAGATTATGTTCAAAAATGCAACATTTGAAAACTGACAATTTTTCACCTTTCAGAAGCATAAAGTAATGGGGGGGCGTCATCTCTTTTGTCAAAAACCACCCGTTTTTGCTTGAACATTAAATGCCTCCAAACTGTATTTAATTCGCTTCCCGGGGTGAAGAAAGACTTTTTGAGACCTCAGAGTGAGTAAATTGGCCACTTTCATGCACTTTTACCCATTCCACAAATCTTACGTTTAGGGCCCCTGAAAGCATGAAAATCACTTTAAACATGCTCATTTTAAGGCTAAAAGTGATGAGACACCTTCAAATGTGAGATGACGTTCAAAAATGCAACATTTGCAAATGTACCATTTTCACCTTTCTGAAGCATGGCATAATGGGGGGTTTGTTATCACTTTTTAGAAAATCAGCTGTTTTTGCTTGAAATTTCCCGGGGTAAAGAAACACTTTTTGAGACCTCAGAGTTAGTAAATTGGCCATTTTCATGCATTTAACCATTCCACAAATATTGCATTTAGGGCCCCTGGAAGCATGAAAATCACTTTAAACATTCTAATTTTAGCTCTAACAAAGATGATCCACCTACAAATGTGAGATGATGTTCAAAAATGCAACATTTGAAAACTGACCATTTTTCACCTTTCAGAAGCATAACGTAATGGGGCGGCGTCATCTCTTTTATCAAAAACCACCTGTTTTTGCTTGAACATTAAATGCCTCCGAACGGTATTTAATTCACTTCCCGGGGTGAAGAAACACTTTTTGAGACCTCAGAGTGAGTAAATTGGCCATTTTCATGCACTTTAACCATTACACAAATCTTGCATTTAGGGCCCCTGAAAGCATGAAAATCACTTTAAACATTCTCATTTTAGCTCTAAAAAAGATGATCCACATACAAATGTGAGATGACGTTCAAAAATACAACATTTGAAAACGGACCATTTTTTACCTTTCTGAAGCATGACGTAATGGGGGGGGCGTTATCTCTTTTGTCAAAAATCACCTGTTTTTGCTTAAACGTTAAATGCCTCCAAACTGTATTTAATTCACTTCCCGGGGTGAAAAAACACTTTTTGAGACCTCAGAGTGAGTAAATTGGCCATTTTCATGCACTGTCACCCATTCCAAAAATCTTGCGTTTAGGGCCCCTGGGAGCATGAAAATCACTTTAAACATGCTCATTTTAGCTCTAAAAGTGATGAGCCACCTACAAATGTGAGATAACGTTCAAAAATGCAACATTTGAAAATGTACCATTTTACACCTTTCAGAAGCATAATGTAATTGGGGGAAGTTATCTCTTTTGTCAAAAACCACCCGTTTTTGCTTGAACATTAAATTCCTCCAAAACCGTATTTAATTCACTTCCCGGGGTGAAGAAAGACTTTTTGAGACCTCAGAGTGAGTAAATTGGCCATTTTCATGCACTTTTAACCATTCCACAAATCTTGCGATTAGGGCCCCTGGAAGCATGAAAGTCACTTTAAACATGCTCATTTCAGATCTAAAAGTGATGAGCCACCTACAAATGTGAGATGACGTTCAAAAATGCAACATTTCAAAATGGACAATTTTTCTCCTTTCTGAAGCATGACGTAATGGGGGGGGGGTGTTATCTCTTTGGTCAAAAATCAGCCGTTTTTGCTTGAATCTTCCAGGGGTGAAGAAACACTTTTTGAGACCTCAGAGTGAGTAAATTGGCCATTTTCATGCACTTTTACCATTCCACAAATCTTGCATTAAGGGCCCCTGCAAGCATGAAAATCACTTTAAACATTCTCATTTTAGCTCTAAAAAAGATGATACACCTACAAATGTGAGATGACGTTAAAAAATGCAACATTTGAAAACTGACCATTTTTCACCTTTCAGAAGCATAAGGTAATGGGGGGGCGTTATCTCTTTTGTCAAAAACCACCTGTTTTTGCTTGAACATTAAATGCCACCAAACGGTATTTAATTCACTGCCCGGGGTGAAGAAAGACTTTTTGAGACCTCAGAGTGAGTAAATTGGCCACTTTCAGGCACTTTTACCCATTGCACAAATCTTACGTTTAGGGCCCCTCAAAGCATGTAAATCATTTTAAACATGCTCATTTTAAGGCTAAAAGTGATGAAACACCTTCAAATGTGAGAGCACGTTAAAAAATACAACATTTGAAAATGTACCATTTTTCACCTTTCTGAAGCATGGCATAATGGGGGGTGTTATCACTTTTTAAAAAATCAGCCATTTTTGCTTGAACATTAAATGCCTCCAAATGGAATTTAGTTCACTTCCCGGTGTGAAGAAACACTTTTTAAGACCTCAGAGTGAGTAAATTGGCCATTTTCATGCACTTTTAAGCATTCCACAAATCTTGCGATTAGGGCCCCTGGAAGCATGAAAGTCACTTTAAACAAGCTCATTTTAGATCTAAAAGTGATGAGCCACCTACAAATGTGAGATGACGTTCCAAAATGCAACATTTCAAAATGGACAATTTTTCACCTTTCTGAAGCTTCAAGTAATGGGGGGTGTTATCTCTTTTGTCAAAAATCAGCCGTTTTTGCTTGAAACTACCCGGGGTGAAGAAGAACATTTTGAGACCTCAGAGTGAGTAAATTGGCCATTTTCATGCACTTTACCCATTCCACAAATCTTACGTTTAGGGCCCCTGAAAGCATGAAAATCACTTTAAACATGCTCATTTTAAGGCTAAAAGTGATGAGACACCTTCAAATGTGAGATGACGTTCAAAAATGCAACATTTGCAAATGTACCATTTTCACCTTTCTGAAGCATGGCATAATGGGGGGTTTGTTATCACTTTTTAGAAAATCAGCTGTTTTTGCTTGAAATTTCCCGGGGTAAAGAAACACTTTTTGAGACCTCAGAGTTAGTAAATTGGCCATTTTCATGCATTTAACCATTCCACAAATATTGCATTTAGGGCCCCTGGAAGCATGAAAATCACTTTAAACATTCTAATTTTAGCTCTAACAAAGATGATCCACCTACAAATGTGAGATGATGTTCAAAAATGCAACATTTGAAAACTGACCATTTTTCACCTTTCAGAAGCATAACGTAATGGGGCGGCGTCATCTCTTTTATCAAAAACCACCTGTTTTTGCTTGAACATTAAATGCCTCCAAACGGTATTTAATTCACTTCCCGGGGTGAAGAAACACTTTTTGAGACCTCAGAGTGAGTAAATTGGCCATTTTCATGCACTTTAACCATTACACAAATCTTGCATTTAGGGCCCCTGAAAGCATGAAAATCACTTTAAACATTCTCATTTTAGCTCTAAAAAAGATGATCCACATACAAATGTGAGATGACGTTCAAAAATACAACATTTGAAAACGGACCATTTTTTACCTTTCTGAAGCATGACGTAATGGGGGGGGCGTTATCTCTTTTGTCAAAAATCACCTGTTTTTGCTTAAACGTTAAATGCCTCCAAACTGTATTTAATTCACTTCCCGGGGTGAAAAAACACTTTTTGAGACCTCAGAGTGAGTAAATTGGCCATTTTCATGCACTGTCACCCATTCCAAAAATGTTGCGTTTAGGGCCCCTGGGAGCATGAAAATCACTTTAAACATGCTCATTTTAGCTCTAAAAGTGATGAGCCACCTACAAATGTGAGATAACGTTCAAAAATGCAACATTTGAAAATGTACCATTTTACACCTTTCAGAAGCATAATGTAATTGGGGGAAGTTATCTCTTTTGTCAAAAACCACCCGTTTTTGCTTGAACATTAAATTCCTCCAAAACCGTATTTAATTCACTTCCCGGGGTGAAGAAAGACTTTTTGAGACCTCAGAGTGAGTAAATTGGCCATTTTCATGCACTTTTAACCATTCCACAAATCTTGCGATTAGGGCCCCTGGAAGCATGGAAGTCACTTTAAACATGCTCATTTTAGATCTAAAAGTGATGAGCCACCTACAAATGTGAGATGACGTTCAAAAATGCAACATTTCAAAATGGACAATTTTTCTCCTTTCTGAAGCATGACGTAATGGGGGGGGGGTGTTATCTCTTTGGTCAAAAATCAGCCGTTTTTGCTTGAATCTTCCAGGGGTGAAGAAACACTTTTTGAGACCTCAGAGTGAGTAAATTGGCCATTTTCATGCACTTTTACCATTCCACAAATCTTGCATTAAGGGCCCCTGCAAGCATGAAAATCACTTTAAACATTCTCATTTTAGCTCTAAAAAAGATGATACACCTACAAATGTGAGATGACGTTAAAAAATGCAACATTTGAAAACTGACCATTTTTCACCTTTCAGAAGCATAAGGTAATGGGGGGGCGTTATCTCTTTTGTCAAAAACCACCTGTTTTTGCTTGAACATTAAATGCCACCAAACGGTATTTAATTCACTGCCCGGGGTGAAGAAAGACTTTTTGAGACCTCAGAGTGAGTAAATTGGCCACTTTCAGGCACTTTTACCCATTGCACAAATCTTACGTTTAGGGCCCCTCAAAGCATGTAAATCATTTTAAACATGCTCATTTTAAGGCTAAAAGTGATGAAACACCTTCAAATGTGAGAGCACGTTAAAAAATACAACATTTGAAAATGTACCATTTTTCACCTTTCTGAAGCATGGCATAATGGGGGGTGTTATCACTTTTTAAAAAATCAGCCATTTTTGCTTGAACATTAAATGCCTCCAAATGGAATTTAGTTCACTTCCCGGTGTGAAGAAACACTTTTTAAGACCTCAGAGTGAGTAAATTGGCCATTTTCATGCACTTTTAAGCATTCCACAAATCTTGCGATTAGGGCCCCTGGAAGCATGAAAGTCACTTTAAACAAGCTCATTTTAGATCTAAAAGTGATGAGCCACCTACAAATGTGAGATGACGTTCCAAAATGCAACATTTCAAAATGGACAATTTTTCACCTTTCTGAAGCTTCAAGTAATGGGGGGTGTTATCTCTTTTGTCAAAAATCAGCCGTTTTTGCTTGAAACTACCCGGGGTGAAGAAGAACATTTTGAGACCTCAGAGTGAGTAAATTGGCCATTTTCATGCACTTTAACCATTCCACAAATCTTGCATTTAGGGCAGCTGGAAGCATGAAAATCACTTTAAACATTCTTATTGTAGCTCTAACAAAAATGACCCACCTACAAATGCGAGATAATGTTCACAAATGCAACATTTGAAAACGGACCATTTTTCGCCTTTCAGAAGCATAACGTAATTAGGGGGGGCGTTATCTCTTTTGTCAAAAATCACCCGTTTTTGCTTGAACATTAAATGCCTCCAAATGGTATTTAATTCACTTCCTGGGGTGAAGAAACACTTTTTGAGACCTCAGAGTGAGTAAATTGGCCATTTTCATCACTTTTACCCACTCCACAAATCTTGCATTTAGGGACCCTGGAAGCATGAAAATCACTATAAACATGCTCATTTTAGCTCTAAAAGTTATGATCCACCTACAAATGTGAACTGACGTTCAAAAATGCAACATTTGAAAATGAACTATTTTTCACCTTTCTGAAGCATGACATAATGGGGGGGTGTTATCTCTTTCGTCGAAAATCAGCCGTTTTTGCTTGAACATTAAATGCCTCCAAATGGTATTTAATTCACTTCCCGGGGTGAAGAAAAACTTTTTGAGACCTCAGAGTTAGTAAATTGGCCATTTTCATGCACTTTAACCATTCCACAAATCTTTCATTTAGGGCCCCAGGAAGCATGAAAATCACTTTAAACATTCTCATTTTAGCTCTAAAAAAGATGACCCACCTACAAATGTGAGATCATGTTAAAAAATGCAACATTTGAAAACGGACCATTTTTCACCTTTCTGAAGCATGACGTAATGGGGGGGCATCATCTCTTTTGTCAAAAACCACCCGTTTTTGCTTGAACATTAAATGCCTCCAAACGGTATTTAATTTGATTCCCGGGGTGAAGAAAGACTTTTTGAGACCTCAGAGTGAGTAAATTGGCCATTTTCATGCACTTTAACCATTCCACAAATATTGCATTTAGGGCCCCTGGAAGCATGGAAATCACTTTAAACATTCTCATTTTAGCTCTAACAAAGATGATCCACCTACAAATGTGAGATGATGTTCAAAAATGCAACATTTGAAAACTGACCATTTTTCACCTTTCAGAAGCATAACGTAATGGGGGGGGGCGTTATCTCTTTCGTCAAATATCACCTTTTTTTGCTGAAACATTAAATGCCTCCAATCTGTATTTAATTCACTTCCCGGGGTGAAGAAACACTTTTTGAGACCTCAGAGTGAGTAAATTGGCCATTTTCATGCACTTTCACCCATTCCAAAAATCTTGCGTTTAGGGCCCCTGGAAGCATGGAAATCACTTTAAACATGCTCATTTTAGCTCTAAAAGTGATGAGCCACCTACAAATGTGAGATGACGTTCAAAAATGCAACATTTCAAAATGGACAATTTTTCTCCTTTCTGAAGCATGACGTAATGGGGGGGGGGTGTTATCTCTTTGGTCAAAAATCAGCCGTTTTTGCTTGAATCTTCCCGGGGTGAAGAAACACTTTTTGAGACCTCAGAGTGAGTAAATTGGCCATTTTCATGCACTTTAACCATTCCACAAATCTTGCATTAAGGGCCCCTGCAAGCATGAAAATCACTTTAAACATTCTCATTTTAGCTCTAAAAAAGATGATACACCTACAAATGTGAGATGACATTAAAAAATGCAACATTTGAAAACTTACCATTTTTCACCTTTCAGAAGCATAAGGTAATGGGGGGCGTTATCTCTTTTGTCAAAAACCACCTGTTTTTGCTTGAACATTAAATGCCACCAAACGGTATTTAATTCACTTCCCGGGGTGAAGAAAGACTTTTTGAGACCTCAGAGGGAGTAAATTGGCCACTTTCAGGCACTTTTACCCATTGCACAAATCTTACGTTTAGGGCCCCTCAAAGCATGTAAATCACTTTAAACATGCTCATTTTAAGGCTAAAAGTGATGAGACACCTTCAAATGTGAGAGGACGTTAAAAAATGCAACATTTGAAAATTTACCATTTTTCACCTTTCTGAAGCATGGCATAATGGGGGGTGTTATCACTTTTTAAAAAATCTGCCATTTTTGCTTGAACATTAAATGCCTCCAAATGGAATTTAGTTCACTTCCCGGTGTGAAGAAACACTTTTTAAGACCTCAGAGTGAGTAAATTGGCCATTTTCATGCACTTTTAAGCATTCCACAAATCTTGCGATTAGGGCCCCTGGAAGCATGAAAGTCACTTTAAACAAGCTCATTTTAGATCTAAAAGTGATGAGCCACCTACAAATGTGAGATGACGTTCCAAAATGCAACATTTCAAAATGGACAATTTTTCACCTTTCTGAAGCTTCAAGTAATGGGGGGTGTTATCTCTTTTGTCAAATATCAGCCGTTTTTGCTTGAAACTACCCGGGGTGAAGAAGAACATTTTGAGACCTCAGAGTGAGTAAATTGGCCATTTTCATGCACTTTAACCATTCCACAAATCTTGCATTTAGGGCCGCTGGAAGCATGAAAATCACTTTAAACATTCTTATTGTAACTCTAACAAAAATGACCCACCTACAAATGCGAGATAATGTTCACAAATGCAACATTTGAAAACGGACCATTTTTCACCTTTCAGAAGCATAACGTAATTAGGGGGGGCGTTATCTCTTTTGTCAAAAATCACCCATTTTTGCTTGAACATTAAATGCCTCCAAATGGTATTTAATTCACTTCCTGGGGTGAAGAAACACTTTTTGAGACCTCAGAGTGAGTAAATTGGCAATTATCATCACTTTTACCCACTCCACAAATCTTGCATTTAGGGCCCCTGGAAGCATGAAAATCACTATAAACATGCTCATTTTAGCTCTAAAAGTTATGATCCACCTACAAATGTGAACTGACGTTCAAAAATGCAACATTTGAAAATGAACTATTTTTCACCTTTCTGAAGCATGACATAATGGGGGGGTGTTATCTCTTTCGTCGAAAATCAGCCGTTTTTGCTTGAACATTAAATGCCTCCAAATGGTATTTAATTCACTTCCCGGGATGAAGAAAAACTTTTTGAGACCTCAGAGTTAGTAAATTGGCCATTTTCATGCACTTTAACCATTCCACAAATCTTTCATTTAGTGCCCCAGGAAGCATGAAAATCACTTTAACATTCTCATTTTAGCTCTAAAAAAGATGACCCACCTACAAATGTGAGATCATGTTCAAAAATGCAACATTTGAAAACGGACCATTTTTCACCTTTCAGAAGCATAACGTAATGGGGGGGCATCATCTCTTTTGTCAAAAACCACCCGTTTTTGCTTGAACATTAAATGCCTCCAAACGGTATTTAATTCACTTCCCGGGATGAAGAAAGACTTTTTGAGACCTCAGAGTGAGTAAATTGGCCACTTTCATGCACTTTTACCCATTCCACAAATCTTACGTTTAGGGTCCCTGAAAGCATGAAAATCACTTTAAACATGCTCAATTTAAGGCTAAAAGTGATGAGACACCTTCAAATGTGAGATGAGGTTCAAAAATGCAACATTTGAAAATGTACAATTTTTCACCTTTCTGAAGCATGGCATAATGGGGGGTGTTATCACTTTTTAAAAAATCAGCCGTTTTTGCTTGAACATTAAATGCCTCCAAATGGAATTTAGTTCACTTCCCGGTGTGAAGAAACACTTTTTGAGACCTCAGAGTGAGTAAATTGGCCATTTTCATGCACTTCAACCATTCCACAAATCTTGCATTTAGGTCCCCTGGAATTATGAACATCTCTTTAAACATGCTCATTTTAGCTCTAAAAAAGATGACCTACCCACAAATGTGAGATGATGTTCAAAAATGCAACATTTGAAAACAGACCATTTTTCACCTTTCTGAAGCATGACGTAATGGGGGGGTGTTATCTCTTTTGTCAAAAATCTGTAGTTTTTGCTTGAAATTTCCCGGGGTGAAGTAACACTTTTTGAGACCTCAGAGTGAGTAAATTGGGCATTTTCATGCACTTTTACCCATTCCACAAATCTTGCATTTAGGGCCCCTGGAAGCATGAAAATCACTTTAAACATTCTTATTTTAGCTCTAAAAAAGATGACCCACCTACAAATGTGAGATAATGTTCAAATATGCAACATTTGAAAATGTACCATTTTTCACCTTTCTGAAGCATGACGTAATGGGGGGGGGGGGCGTTATCTCTTTTGTCAAAAATCACACGTTTTTGCTTGAACATTAAATGCCTCCAAATGGTATTTAATTCAGTTCCTGGGGTAAAGAAACACTTTTTGAGACCACAGAGTGAGTAAATTGGTCACTTTCATGCACTTTTACCCATTCCACAAATCTTACGTTTAGGGCCCCTGAAAGCATGAAAATCACTTTAAACATGCTCATTTTAAGGCTAAAAGTGATGAGACACCTTCAAATGTGAGATGACGTTCAAAAATGAAACATTTGAAAATGTACAATTTTTCACCTTTCTGAAGCATTGCATAATGGGGGGTGTTATGTCTTTTTAAAAAATTAGCCATTTTTGCTTGAACATTAAATGCCTCCAAACGGTATTTAATTCACTTCCAGGGATGAAGAAACACTTTTTGAGACCTCAGAGTGAGTAAATTGGCCCTTTTCATGCACTTTTACCATTTCAAAAGTCTTGCAATTAGGGCCCCTGGAAGCATGAAAATCACTTTAAACATGCTCATTTTAGCTCTAAAAGTGATGAGCCACCTACAAATGAGAGATGACGTTCAAAAATGCAACATTTGAAAATGGAACATTTGTCACCTTTCTGAAATATGACGTAATGGGGGGGCGTTATCTCTTTTGTCAAAAATCACCCGTTTTTGTTTGAACATTAAATGCCTCCAAACGGCATTTAATTCACTTTCCGGGGTGAAGAAACACTTTTTGAGACCTCAGAGTGAGTAAATTGGTAATTTTCATGCACTTTTAACCATTACACAAATCTTGGGATTAGGACCCCTGGAAGCATGAAAATCACTTTAAACATGCTCATTTTAGCTCTAAAAAAGATGATCCACCTACAAATGTGAGTTGACGTTCACAAATGCAAAATTTGAAAACGGACTATTTTTCACCTTTCTGAAGCATGTCGTAATGGGGGGGTGTTATCTCTTTTGTCAAAAATCACCCGTTTTTGCTTGAACATTAAATGCCTCCAAATGGTATTTCATTCACTTCCTGGGGTGAAGAAACACTTTTTGAGACCTCAGAGTGAGTAAATTGGCCATTTTCATGCACTGTCACCCATTCCAAAAATCTTGCGTTTAGGGCCCCTGGGAGCATGAAAATCACTTTAAACATGCTCATTTTAGCTCTAAAAGTGATGAGCCACCTACAAATGTGAGATAACGTTCAAAAATGCAACATTTGAAAATGTACCATTTTACACCTTTCAGAAGCATAATGTAATTGGGGGAAGTTATCTCTTTTGTCAAAAACCACCCGTTTTTGCTTGAACATTAAATTCCTCCAAAACCGTATTTAATTCACTTCCCGGGGTGAAGAAAGACTTTTTGAGACCTCAGAGTGAGTAAATTGGCCACTTTCATGCACTTTTTCCCATTCCACAAATCTTACGTTTAGGGCCCCTGAAAGCATGAAAATCACTTTAAACATGCTCATTTTAAGGCTAAAAGTGATGAGACACCTTCAAATGTGAGATGACGTTCAAAAATGCAACATTTGCAAATGTACCATTTTTCACCTTTCTGAAGCATGGCATAATGGGGGGGTGTTATCACTTTTTAGAAAGTCAGCTGTTTTTGCTTGAAATTTCCCGGGGTAAAGAAACACTTTTTGAGACCTCAGAGTTAGGAAATTGGCCATTTTCATGCACTTTAACCATTCCACAAATATTGCATTTAGGGCCCCTGGAAGCATGAAAATCACTTTAAACATTCTCATTTTAGCTCTAACAAAGATGATCCACCTACAAATGTGAGATGATGTTAAAAAATGCAACATTTGAAAACTGACCATTTTTCACCTTTCAGAAGCATAACGTAATGGGGGGGGGCGTTATCTCTTTCGTCAAATATCACCTGTTTTTGCTGAAACATTAAATGCCTCCAAACTGTATTTAATTCACTTCCCGGGGTGAAGAAACACTTTTTGAGACCTCAGAGTGAGTCAATTGGCCATTTTCATGCACTTTCACCCATTCCAAAAATCTTGCGTTTAGGGCCCCTGGAAGCATGGAATTCACTTTAAACATGCTCATTTTAGCTCTAAAAGTGAAGAGCCACCTACAAATGTGAGATGATGTTCAAAAATGCAACATTTGAAAATGTACCATTTTTCTCCTTTCAGAAGCATAATGTAATTGGGGGAAGTTATCTCTTTTGTCAAAAACCACCCGTTTTTGCTTGAACATTAAATTCCTTCAAAACAGTATTTAATTCACTTCCCGGGGTGAAGAAACACTTTTTGAGACCTCAGAGTGAGTCAATTGGCCATTTTCATGCACTTTTACCCATTCTGCAAATCTTGCATTTAGGGCCCCTGGAAGCATGAAAGTCACTTTAAACATGCTCATTTTAGATCTAAAAGTGATGAGCCACCTACAAATGTGAGATGACATTCAAAAATGCAACATTTCAAAATGGACAATTTTTCTCCTTTCTGAAGCATGCCGTAATGGGGGGGGGGGTGTTATCTCTTTGGTCAAAAATCAGCCGTTTTTGCTTGAATCTTTTAGACATTTTAACGCACTTCGCGCTGTGTAAAGAGCTGAAGCTCGAATTTTTAAAACCTGTTTAGAATTTTAGCAGTAACTGTGGGATGTGATAATAGCACTTTGTTATACACGAGCACTCACTCGCACCCATTTGGGATCCTAATTGTGGCCCGAGGACTGTTTTCCGCCTAGTTGTAAGGCAACCGGCACTCCAGCTAATCGCGGTTGTCTAGGGCGGGACAGGGGCTGCACCTCATGGAGCGTCGAGCGGTCAGCGCTCTAGACCTCCGCTTCCTGAGGGTATTTAGGTTGCGAGGAGGCAGACGTTCCACGCGGTAAGAGTTGGTGGCAGCTACTCCCCGCTGGGCGCTGAGCAACGAATTATTTGAATACAGCCCGTGTTCAGAGGCTGAGAATTATTTTTAGACATTTTAACGCACTTCGCGCTGTGTAAAGAGCTGAAGCTCGAATTTTTAAAACCTGTTTAGAATTTTAGCAGTAACTGTAGGATGTGATAATAGCACTTTGTTATACACGAGCACTCACTCGCACCCATTTGGGATCCTAATTGTGGCCCGAGGACTGTTTTCCGCCTAGTTGTAAGGCAACCGGCACTCCAGCCAATCGCGGTTGTCTAGGGCGGGACAGGGGCGGCACCTCACGGAGCGTCGAGCGGTCAGCGCTCTAGACCTCCGCTTCCTGAGGGTATTTAGGTTGCGAGGAGGCAGACGTTCCACGCGGTAAGAGTTGGTGGCAGCTACTCCCCGCTGGGCGCTGAGCACCAAATTATTTGAATACAGCCCGTGTTCAGAGGCTGAGAATTATTTTTAGACATTTTAACGCACTTCGCGCTGTGTAAAGAGCTGAAGCTCGAATTTTTAAAACCTGTTTAGAATTTTAGCAGTAACTGTAGGATGTGATAATAGCACTTTGTTATACACGAGCACTCACTCGCACCCATTTGGGATCCTAATTGTGGCCCGAGGACTGTTTTCCGCCTAGTTGTAAGGCAACCGGCACTCCAGCCAATCGCGGTTGTCTAGGGCGGGACAGGGGCGGCACCTCACGGAGCGTCGAGCGGTCAGCGCTCTAGACCTCCGCTTCCTGAGGGTATTTAGCTACTCGTCGGCCCCAGCGCGCAGCGATGGCACGCAGGGTAGGCGCCTTAGACTGCGCCGAAGACGAGCCCAAGACCAGCCCGTCTGTGCCCGTCCGGGCCAGGCCGGGCCACGGGGTAGGAAACGCTGTCGGAGGTACGTTCTCTGCGGGTCATCTAAGGGCTTTGCGCCCTAGTACTAATAGTAAATGTTCCATTTTAAACCCTTCATTGGCAGGTTCCCAAACTTGTCTTCACTCTGCTTATGCTTTATCTAATGTTCAGCCCCACCCAGACGTTACAAACAAACCTAAGACACCTACTCCAACCGCGGCTCCAAACACCCGTTCCTTCACATTCTACACTGTTAATTGTAGATCACTGCCTCAACACAAAGCAGATATTTACCACCTTTTAGCAGAGGAAAAACCATGTGCGGTTTTCCTCACGGAGACCTGGCTGCACGATGGTGCTGGTCCCGATGTAGCGGCCGCACTGCCCTCTAACTACGCTATTGCTAGAGTTGATAGAGAAAGACAGGTAGGAGGGGGGATTGCTGTGATTTTTAATAGGGAATTTAATTGTGATCTCAAAACGGTCAATATCCCTGGATGCGAAGCAGCATTTTTTAAAATTGCACTGAACCCTAACTTTACCTTTTCTGGTTTTTTAATTTATCGCCCTCCTGGAGGCAGCAATGTCTGGGCTGCGAATTTGGCCAACTTTATTTCACCTTATTTTCTGAATGCCCAAAATTTGACCATACTGGGGGATCTAAATCTCCATTTGGAGGACAAATCAAATAGCACGGTTGTCAACCTTCTGGAAGATTTGACTACTCTGAGCATGACACTGCGGAATGAGGGTCCTACTCACCAAGCTGGCCACCTGCTGGACCCCATTATATCCAACATACAGGAGTTAAAATGGTTGAAAACCGACCCTATTTGTTGGTCTGACCATTTTTTAACTCTTTTTAGTATTACCCTTATTGATTCTAAGCCGCCACTTTCCGCTCGGCCCCCAATTCTTATGAGAAATTGGAAAAGGTTAGACCTGTCCGAGTTGCAGAATGCACTAACAATTCACCCCCCCCCCCACTTTTGGCACTGATATGGAAATGATTGCGCGTGAAGCCCATACCTGGCTGGAGAGAGCAGTCGATTCCTGTTTGCCTGTTACTAAGTGCAGAGGTAACGTTCATCGCCCTCCAGCCCCTTGGTACAACGATGAATTAAAACTAGAAAAAACCAAGTGTAAGGCATTAGAGCGGAAATGGCGCAAACATTACGATCCTTTAAAAAAGGAAATATATCGTAGTGCCAGAAACCTCTACCACAGGGCTTGCACTAGAGCCAAAGCATGCTACATAACTGAGACTATCAACACAGCCGCAAACAAAGCACGGACTCTCTTTAATACAGTTAAGGAACTGGCCGGAGCAAATTCTATGGCGGCCGCACCCCCCCTGACCCCTCAAAAATGTCAAAATCTTGCCACGTATTTTGTGGAAAAGATAGACAACATTATTGCCAATATTAATCCTCTGGTGAGGGATGATGGGGAAGTCCCATCCCCATCTTTGGTAAATCCAACAGGACAACGGCTTGACTCTTGGCCACCTATCTCCTTGGACATTCTGAAATCCCTAGCTGCGTCCATCAAATCAGGTTCTCCCTGTGATCCTCTCCCAATTAACATCCTGAGGCAACTGGATGACTCAGCCCTGGGGACTATTGCTGAGACATTAAATGCCTCCATTCATCTGGCAACTGTCCCAGCGGCTTGGAAGCATGCCATGATCAGCCCTCTATTTAAAAATCCGGCGGCTAATCCTTAGTGCTGGCCAATTATCGCCCAATTTCCCTGCTACCTGCGTTCTCAAAGATCTTAGAGAAGCATATTCACGGTGTACTCTCAATATACACGGAGAACAATAACCTACTCCATTTTTCTCAGTCAGGTTTGAGGGCGGGCCATTCCACCGAGTCCGCCCTCTTGGGAGTCACCGAGAAGATCAGGGGACTTTTGGACGAGGGGCAAACGGTTGCTCTTGTCCTACTTGATCTAAGTGCGGCCTTCGACACCATCTCACACAACAGACTACTTGCTAGGCTGAGTGATGATGGTGTCGGAAAGCGTTCGACTGGATCGCGTCCTATTTGAGCAACCGGACGTTTCAGATCTCGTCCTCGCAAGCTCAGTCAGACACCTTTCTTTCTCCACATGGCGTGCCTCAGGGCTCAATTCTGAGCCCGTTATTTTTTAATATGTATCTCCGCCCTCTCGCCGATTTAGCAGAGCGAGTAGGCCTAGAACTTATGACATATGCGGATGATTCGCAGATTATTTTTTCTCTCACCAACTCAAAGCCTTCATCCCCCTCTGCGTTGAAAATAGGCCTTCAGGAAGTCTTCAGCTGGATGTCAACAAATCAGCTGAAGCTAAACGGGGAGAAGACGGAGATTCTTCTCCTAGGTAAAAAGAGAGATCTATGGCAGGATACCCACTGGCCGCCTTCCCTGGGTGCTTTTCCCAGCCCGGCCACTCAAGTCAGAAACTTAGGGGTATGCATCGATGACTCTTTATCGATGAAACAGCAGGTAAACAAAGTAGCTGGTACGTGCTTCACCATCCTTAAATGGTTGCGGAAGATCATTTGGATGCTGCCTATGGATACCCAGAAGACCGTAGTCAATGCACTGATTACATCTAGGCTTGACTACGGTAACATCTTGTATCTGGGCTCCAACTTAGCTGTGATTAGGCGGCTCCAACTGGTCCAGAATTCCGCTGCCAGGCTGCTATGTAAGATCCCTAGGACAGCTAGGATCTCGAAGCACCTAAAGGACCTGCACTGGCTTAGAGTTGAGAACCGGGTCCGGTTCAAAGCATTGACCTATATGTTTAAGATCAAGGCAGGGACCGCACCAAAGTACCTGCAGAATCTGGTTAGGCCTTACGTTCCTGAACGAAACCTCCGCTCTTCAAATGGAGCTAACTTTGTGGTTCCTAGATTTAAACTGGCCCGTATGGGGGGAAAGTCTTTTTCCCATCTGGGACCAGTTCTTTGGAACTCTCTGCCCTTAGCCCTGCGTAAGGAGGTAAATCTCGCCAGCTTTAAGAAAGGCGTAAAAACCTGGCTCTTTGATAAATAATTGCGGTCTTAAATGGGTTGTTTTTCTGCGCTTTCTGTGTTCTCAGCTTTCCTATCTTTGCGCCGGGAAACCCTTTGTGGGTATCTGCGCGCATTATAAGTGCAAAAAATAAAATAAAATAATAAAAATCTTCCCGGGGTGAAGAAACACTTTTTGAGACCTCAGAGTGAGTAAATTGGCGATTTTCATGCACTTTAACCATTCCACAAATCTTGCAATAAGGGCCCCTGCAAGCATGAAAATCACTTTAAACATTCTCATTTTAGCTCTAAAAAAGATGATACACCTACAAATGTGAGAGGACGTTAAAAAATGCAACATTTGAAAACTGACCATTTTTCACCTTTCAGAAGCATAAGGTAATGGGGGGCGTTATCTCTTTTGTCAAAAACCACCTGTTTTTGCTTGAACATTAAATGCCACCAAACGGTATTTAATTCACTTCCCGGGGTGAAGAAAGACTTTTTGAGACCTCAGAGTGAGTAAATTGGCCACTTTCAGGCACTTTTACCCATTGCACAAATCTTACGTTTAGGACCCCTCAAAGCATGTAAATCACTTTAAACATGCTCATTTTAAGGCTAAAAGTGATGAGACACCTTCAAATGTGAGAGGACGTTAAAAAATGCAACATTTGAAAATGTACCATTTTTTACCTTTCTGAAGCATGGCATAATGGGGGGTGTTATCACTTTTTAAAAAATCAGCCATTTTTGCTTGAACATTAAATGCCTCCAAATGGAATTTAGTTCACTTCCCGGTGTGAAGAAACACTTTTTAAGACCTCAGAGTGAGTAAATTGGCCATTTTCATGCACTTTTAAGCATTCCACAAATCTTGCGATTAGGGCCCCTGGAAGCATGAAAGTCACTTTAAACAAGCTCATTTTAGATCTAAAAGTGATGAGCCACCTACAAATGTGAGATGACGTTCCAAAATGCAACATTTCAAAATGGACAATTTTTCACCTTTCTGAAGCTTCAAGTAATGGGGGGTGTTATCTCTTTTGTCAAAAATCAGCCGTTTTTGCTTGAAACTACCCGGGGTGAAGAAGAACATTTTGAGACCTCAGAGTGAGTAAATTGGCCATTTTCATGCACTTTAACCATTCCACAAATCTTGCATTTAGGGCCGCTGGAAGCATGAAAATCACTTTAAACATTCTTATTGTAGCTCTAACAAAAATGACCCACCTACAAATGCGAGATAATGTTCACAAATGCAACTTTTGAAAACGGACCATTTTTCACCTTTCAGAAGCATAACATAATTAGGGGGGGCGTTATCTCTTTTGTCAAAAATCACCCGTTTTTGCTTGAACATTAAATGCCTCCAAATGGTATTTAATTCACTTCCTGGGGTGAAGAAACACTTTTTGAGACCTCAGAGTGAGTAAATTGGCAATTATCATCACTTTTACCCACTCCACAAATCTTGCATTTAGGGCCCCTGGAAGCATGAAAATCACTATAAACATGCTCATTTTAGCTCTAAAAGTTATGATCCACCTACAAATGTGAACTGGCGTTCAAAAATGCAACATTTGAAAATGAACTATTTTTCACCTTTCTGAAGCATGACATAATGGGGGGGTGTTATGTCTTTCGTCGAAAATCAGCCGTTTTTGCTTGAACATTAAATGCCTCCAAATGGTATTTATTTCACTTCCCGGGGTGAAGAAAATCTTTTTGAGACCTCAGAGTTAGTAAATTGGCCATTTTCATGCACTTTAACCATTCCACAAATCTTTCATTTAGGGCCCCAGGAAGCATGAAAATCACTTTAAACATTCTCATTTTAGCTCTAAAAAAGATGACCCACCTACAAATGTGAGATCATGTTCAAAAATGCAACATTTGAAAACGGACCATTTTTCACCTTTCTGAAGCATGACGTAATGGGGGGGCATCATCTCTTTTGTCAAAAACCACCCGTTTTTGCTTGAACATTACATGCCTCCAAACGGTATTTAATTTGATTCCCGGGGTGAAGAAAGACTTTTTGAGACCTCAGAGTGAGTAAATTGGCCACTTTCATGCACTTTTACCCATTCCACAAATCTTACGTTTAGGGCCCCTGAAAGCATGAAAATCACTTTAAACATGCTCATTTTAAGGCTAAAAGTGATGAGACACCTTCAAATGTGAGATGACGTTCAAAAATGCAACATTTGCAAATGTACCATTTTTCACCTTTCTGAAGCATGGCATAATGGGGGGGTGTTATCACTTTTTAGAAAATCAGCTGTTTTTGCTTGAAATTTCCCGGGGTAAAGAAACACTTTTTGAGACCTCAGAGTTAGTAAATTGGCCATTTTCATGCACTTTAACCATTCCACAAATATTGCATTTAGGGCCCCAGGAAGCATGAAAATCACTTTAAACATTCTCATTTTAGCTCTAACAAAGATGATCCACCTACAAATGTGAGATGATGTTCAAAAATGCAACATTTGAAAACTGACCATTTTTCACCTTTCAGAAGCATAACGTAATGGGGGGGGGGGCGTTATCTCTTTCGTCAAATATCACCTGTTTTTGCTGAAACATTAAATGCCTCCAAACTGTATTTAATTCACTTCCCGGGGTGAAGAAACACTTTTTGAGACCTCAGAGTGAGTAAATTGGCCATTTTCATGCACTTTCACCCATTCCAAAAATCTTGCGTTTAGGGCCCCTGGAAGCATGGAAATCACTTTAAACATGCTCATTTTAGCTCTAAAAGTGATGAGCCACCTACAAATGTGAGATGATGTTCAAAAATGCAACATTTGAAAATGTACCATTTTTCTCCTTTCAGAAGCATAATGTAATTGGGGGAAGTTATCTCTTTTGTCAAAAACCACCCGTTTTTACTTGAACATTAAATTCCTCCAAAACAGTATTTAATTCACTTCCCGGGGTGAAGAAACACTTTTTGAGACCTCAGAGTGAGTCAATTGGCCATTTTCATGCACTTTTACCCATTCCGCAAATCTTGCATTTAGGGCCCCTGGAAGCATGAAAGTCACTTTAAACATGCTCATTTTAGATCTAAAAGTGATGAGCCACCTACAAATGTGAGATGACGTTCAAAAATTCAACATTTCAAAATGGACAATTTTTCACCTTTCTGAAGCATGACGTAATGGGGGAGTGTTATCTCTTTGGTCAAAAATCAGCCGTTTTTGCTTGAAATTTCCCGGGGTGAAGAAACACTTTTTGAGACCTCAGAGTGAGTAAATTGGCCATTTTCATGCACTTTAACCATTCCACAAATCTTGCATTTAGGGCCCCTGGAAGCATAAAAATCTCTTGAACATTAAATGCCTCCAAATGGTATTTAATTCACTTCCCGGGATGAAGAAACACTTTTTGAGACCTCAGAGTGAGTAAATTGGCCATTTTCATGCACTTTTACCCATTTCACAAATTTTGCGTTTAGAGCACCTGGAAGCATGAAAATCACTTTAAACATGCTCATGTTAGCTCTAAAAGTGATGAGCCACCTACAAATGTGAGATGACGTTAAAAAATGCAACATTTGAAAACGGACCATTTTTCTCCCTTCTGAAGCATGACGTAATGGGGGGGGTGTTATCTCTTCTGTCAAAAATCAGCTGTTTTTGCTTGAACATTAAGTACCTCCAAATAGAATTTAATTCACTTCTTGGGATGAAGAAACTCTTTTTGAGACCTCAGAGTGAGTAAATTGTCCATTTTCTTTTTAAAAATGTTTTTATTTGCATTTTATCAAAACTCAACAATACAGTCGTGAAATCAGCAGTACATACACCCCTACTCCCTCACCCACCCACCTCAAAGCCACAAAGTTCTGTCACAGTGCTAAACAACTCGATCCATCGTCCACTGACACAAGGTGTGAATATCACATCGCTTCCCACCCGAAGTACTCTTATTATTATTATTATTGGGACATTTGTAGAGCGCTGCGTTACGCACACCGGCGTGTCAGTGCTCTAGCGATGGAATGTCCCAGTCTTAAAGTCCCGTCCCTCACAGCCCACCTGTCCAACCCATGGCAGTGCCGCCATTTGGTCCAGACCCTTCGAAAAAATTTCGGACACCCCCTTGCTTTATATGTCACTCTCTCAGCAGCTATGTAAAGGTTCAACCCTCTCCTCCATTCCCCCAGTCCTGGCGGCTCCGGTGACCCCCAGTACTTTGCAATATCCCTTTTTGCTACTACTAGTGTGAGGACTAGGAAGGTGATGAGTGGGCGCGGCAGGTCTACCTCATTAGTCATGCCTAGTAGTGCCAGCTTGGGATCTCGTTTGAGCGGGACCTCCAAAACCTCCCCCAGTTCTATGAATATGTGCGTCCAGTAAGCTTGTAACTTGTCGCAAGCCCAGATAGTGTGATAAAAGTCTCCGTCGTGCTGGCGGCATCTAAGACAGTGTGAGTCTTCTACTTTTCCCATTCGGTGGAGGTGCATTCTGTCGTAATAGGTTTTATGGAGCACATTGAACTGAATAAGGCGTTGATTTAATTGCCACCTCCCGGGGATGCATTAATACTATTTCCCAGTCCAGATCTTCCATGTCCCCCACTTCCGCCTCCCACGTACGTCTTAGCTTCGCCAGGTCACCTAACATATTGTTAGTTAAGGTTTTGTATGTGAGGGAGACCGCCTTCCCCTGGATCCTTTCTTGGAGGAGCCGTCCCTCCAAAGGTGCATATTCTGGGACATCGTTTAGCGGAATGTTCTGGGCCCACCACGCATGTCGCAGCTGTGTATATTTGAAGAGCTGTGAGTGGTGAAGCCCAAATTCTGACTCGAGGACCTGAAAGGATTTCAGCTCCCCTTTGGCGATCACATCCCCTATAGTGGAGATACCTATGTCGTCCCATCTTCGGAAGCTGCGTAGCTTATTGAGTTCTGTTAACCACTGACAATGCCATAGCGGTGTCTGCCGGGTGGGCTTCTTCTCCTATCCCATGCGCCTTGTGGCCTTGGTCCACGCATTTAGCGTGAGGGTCGTTGCTGGGAGGAGCGGTGCCCGTCTAGTGCCCCCGTAGAGATAGTATAGTAAGTTTTGTGAAGACAATTTAAGCCTCTCTAGGGCATAGGTCGGGTAATCCGCCGGTGCATGCAGCCAATCATTAATCGGTGCCATGTGTTCTGCCCGATAGTAAGCCTCCAGGTTAGGGAGTGAGATCCCCCCACTATATTGGTGTCTTTGGAGCGTAGTCAGGGCCACTCTAGGTTGCTTGCCTAGCCAAAGAAAGGTTCTCAGGTCAGAGTGAATTTTAGCAAGTAGCGTAGTCGGAAGCGGGTAATATTCGTTCCTTAGGGCATAGAGATATTTAGGTATAATGATCATCTTATACATGGCCGCTCAACCTAGAAGTGTGAATGGGAGCTGTCTCCAGCGGTCCATATCTGCCACTGAGTTCAATATGATCCGTTCCAGATTCTTTTGGAACGATAGAGTCCTATCTAGGGTGATGTATAGCCCAAGGTACTGGAAGCCTTCAGTCGTCGTCAATAGTTGCTCCGGCAGCCATCCCCATTGGTCCCATCCCCCAGGGTCATACAAGATAGATTTGTTGCAATTTATTGTGTGTCCCGCTTGTCTACCATATTGCTCTAATTCCCGGAATAGCTCCGGGACAGTGGTCTCTGGTTTTGTGATTTATAAAAGGACATCATCCGCATAGGGTGATATTTTTTCTTGTGCGGGGTCTGTGTCAATTCTTTCAAAACCGGAGATGCCCTCATTTTGCCGGATCCTGGCTGCAAGTACCTCAATGGTAAGTGTAAAGAGGAGGGGAGATAGGGGGCAGCCCTGACGGGTCCCCCTCTGGACCTGGAATTCACGCGATAGCCACCCATTCACCCTCACCCTAGCTCTCGGTGCAGTGTAGAGGAGCTTGACCCACCGCTGGAAATTAGGGCCAAAACCAAATTTGTGGAGCACAGCATTAAGGAATGGCCAGTGGACCGCGTCGAAGGCTTTTTCTGCGTCAAGGGAGAGAAACCAGTGTGGATCGCTCCTTCCCCTCACTCCCTGTAGCCAATTATGGGTACGTCTAAGATTCAGTTTGGTTGCTCTGTCCGGTAAAAAACCTGATTGGTCCAGGTGTATAAGGTCCGGGATAACCGACCTCAGGCGGAGCGCCAAGATAGTCGCTAAAAGTTTCACTTCTGTGTTTAGGAGGGAGATGGGGTGGTAGGACGCACATTCCTCTTGCGGTTTGCCCTACTTGTGTATTGGGATGATCGTAGCCAAGGAGAGGTCTGGGGGGAGTCTCCCCTCCTGGTAGGCCCCGGTAAAGAGACCCTTTAAGTGACGGGCCAAGAGGTCCACCGTACGCTTAAAAAACTCAGCCGGGAAACAATTTGGCCCTGGAGTTTTACCCGGTCTCAATCAGGCTATAGCTTCTGATATGTCGTCTACTGTGATGTCCGCCTCCAAGACCAGAAGGGCCTCAGGAGACAGCATAGGTAGGTCCGTCTGCGTCATGTACTGTATAGCTTCCGCACACGTCCAAAGCTCCCTGGCTGCGTAGAAAAGTTCGTAGTGTGTGGCGAATGTTTCAGCTATTTGCGCATCAGAGCTGACAAGCACCCCTTCTGCGTTCCTGATGCTATCCACCCATCTAGTCGCTCGCTCCTTCTTACTTAACCATGCTAGGAGTTTGCCTGACTTATCCCCCACATCGTAAAGACGGTTAAGGGTGGCAAGGGATTGAGTTTTCGCCTTGTTAGTAGCCAACTCTCTGTATTGCCTCTGGGCATCTAGCAATCTTCTAAGAGTCTCAGTGTTATGCAGGTTCTGGCATTCCCTCTCTAAACCTAGGATAGTCTGTTCCAGGGCCGTGACCTCGGCTTGGAGTTTACGTCGTTCCTCACCCAGTCTACTTTGTATTCTATCCCGTAGTACCGGTTTCAGGGCTTCCCAGAAGGTGACATTCGACTCTACTGTTCCCTCATTTTCAGCAATTTAGACCTCGATGTCCGCTCTCAGGCTTCGCAGAATAGTTGCATTTTGAAGATCTAAGGCCGCAAGGCGCCAAGTGACCCCCATAGCGCCCCGGGTGTGTCCCACCTTTACTAATAATGGCGAATGGTCAGATATACCTCTGGCCTTATAGTCTGAGGTCGTCCACCTTCAGGTACTGTCTAGACATAAATATGTAGTCTAACCTCGAGAACACCTTATGGGCCCCTGAGTAATATGAGTGGGCTATCTGAGTAGGGTGCAGCCATCTCCAAATATCTGTGAGTCCCATATTCGCAATCTGGTGGGACAGGGCGGTCCGGCTCCCCCCTCTACCTGCAGCCCCAGATCGATCCTGTTCTATATCCATAACGTCGTTAAAATCACCTCCCATTATTTGGATAGTGTCCGCTGTTTCTAGGAGAATGTTTGCGAGAGCCTTCAGCATAGGTGTCTGTAGCTTAGGAGGTGCATAGACCGAGATTATCATGTATGTACGCCTGTTCCATGTCCCTTGAACCCCCGCATATGTCCCCAGTGGATCTATCCAGGTGCGTGGGGTACAGAATGGGGATTTTTTTTTTAATAAGGACAGCTACCCCTCTGGAATCGGACGTATAGCCCGCATGAGCCAGAACTCTATGGCGGCCCCTGGCTATGAAGGCACAGTGTGTTCCTTTAAGATGGGTTTCTTGCAGTAGGGTTATATCCGGGTCTAGCCTTTTAATGTAGGAGTTCACAAGACCTCTTTTAACTTTGGAACCTAGTCCATTCACGTTCCATGTCAGGATGCTAACTCCCCTTTCACCCACTTGCGGTGTCACTAAGGCACTTGCCATTCGAGAATGGGATACTTTAATGAGGTTGGTCTCTGATGTGGATATGTGGTGTGAAGCATCAAAGCGTACAACAGCGTCATCCCGACTGCTACCCCCTCAACCCAACTCTCCCCTCCCCGTCCCCAACCTGATTTAACGTGGAACCCCCCTACCCTTCCCCCACCCCACCTCCCTCCCCTTCCAGTCCCATCCTATCACAAGACAGAACTGTCCGTAGGAGAAGGCCTGTCGCCCTCCCGTGCATCCCTCCCTTTAGTCTGCTCTAACCAGCCCCTCCAAAAACATACAGCACCCCTTTCCCCAAACCAGCACAACTATCAGAAGTCGGGAAAGGTGCGTGATCAAGAACAAAAACCAAAAGAACAATAAATGTGAATACAAGAGGGCGTGTCAACTTGTGTGCTCCCCATTGATGAGCTGCAATCTCAGTAACCAGTTCCACCATTGTTCATGAGTAAGAGTACTGAGTGTCTGTTTCAGGAATGGTGTTCCGTACCGACGTGTCGTGTTCCAAGTCTCGGATCGCCTCTACCAACGGGTGGACCGAGTGCTGTTCCCCCCCTCTTATTCTCCTCCAGAGGCGCGGCTCTCAACCTCTTCCTCGTCGTCTCCCTCCGAGCGAGCATGACTTCGTAGACAGTTAAGTCTAGATCCCGCTTCGGCGCTTCCTCTCGGGGAGGCCAATCGTCCTTTCCGTGTGCCTCCTGAGCCATGTCCCCGGTAAGCTGTCACCGGGGTTTGTCTCTTTGCCCTTCGGGACTTCATCCTCTGTGTCTTTGGTAGTTCCCACTGGGGCCCGTGCAGCAGTAACCTGTCCATCATTTCGCGTCCAACGGTCTCTCTGCTATGGAGTATAGGACGTTCCTCCAGCCACTGCCAGGCATCCTCCGGATGGTTAAAGAAGATTGACTTTTCCATGTATATTACCTTTAGCTTCGCGGGGAAGAGGAGCATATAGGAGATATTTAAGTATCTTAGCTTCACCTTCACTGCATCGAAGGAGCAGCGTTGTTTCTGTACCTCCTGGCTGTAGTCCGAGAATATCATAATGTTCGTGTTTTCCAGTCGGATCTCCCCCAGTTTCCTAGCCTCTCGAAGGATCAGATCCCGGTCCACGAAGTTGAGAAAACGTGCAATGACCGGTCTAGGTCTCGCACCTTCCGGCGGCTTTGCCAGGAGGGCCCTGTGCGCTCTCTCGATGATGAAGCAAGGCGAGAACTACACCGCCGGGAAGGTTTTAGTTAGCAAGGAGTGGAGGAAAGTTGCCATATTCGTCCCTTCAATTCCTTCTCTAAAACTTACAAAGCACAGGTTGTTGCATCTCGCTCTGTTTTCGGCATCGTCCACCTTCCACATCAGTTGGCGATGCCTTGAGTTCTGCCATGTCTTTTCTTAGGGTGGAGATCGAATCCTCGGCTCTGCCTATCCGTGTCTCAGTTGTAGTCACCCTGTCAGATAAGTTTCGGAAGTCTTGCCTCAGCAGTGTCACCTCAGAACCCACCTCGCCGATTTTGACTTCTAGGGCCACTCGGGACTCCTGGATATCGGCCCGTGACGCCTGAATAGCTCCCATTAGCAAGTCAGTGTCGGAGCGTGGGCAAGAGGCAGTGGGGAGGCCCTCCGCCCATTGTTTGGGCGCGGCGAAGTTGTCCATGGGCCCCTGTTTAGGAGGTTTGGGGAGTGTGTCCTTTTCCCCATGGCTGGCAGTACCGTAACGTCAATCTCGCGGGGTAACTTGTGGTTCTCCCCTCCTCTGACGCACCGGCCGTAGCTGGGGGGCAGCGACCTCCGTAGTTCACCACGGGAGATGGAGGTCCGATCTCTTCCACACCGTAGTCCAAAGGGGCCACGTGCCTCTTCGTCCCGCTGTCCGGGGGCCCTGGTTCGTGCGTGCAATTGAATGCCCATCCCAGGCGGCGCTCCTATGGTCGCGGGGTCCGGGGGTCGTAGAATGCAGAGATCCCCCACAGTCCCGGTCTCCGATGTCGCCAAAGGCCACCTTTGGAGGGGCAAGGGCTTCCCAGTTGGGTGTAGGCCAGCGAGGACACCACGGGGAGACCTCCCGCTAAATCAGGGGCAATGTAGGGCCTGAAAAGTCTGACCACGGCACCCAGTGGGAGGCCATGGGAGGTTCGTTGGGCCACAGAGTGCAGGGATTGCCGCGGGGTCAGAGGCAGGATCGGAGCCCATTCGAGCTCTGTTTCGCTACTCCGGCCGCCATCTTGGTAGAGTGTCTGGTCTTTGGGGGGGCCCTGGCGTCTCAATAAGGGCAGTCTCCCAGCTCCGCACCACCGCTCAGGCCCCACCGAGTGTCTCTCACGCTCTCACCTTCCAGGCCTCTGGTTAGTGGCGAGATGATCCCCGTAGTTAATGCAAGGCTGGGGCAGTCTGACCACAGCACCAGGGAGGTGTCCACAGACGGTGTGTAGGGTGATAAATTATGGGCGCAGCCGTGGGGTCAGGAGCTGGATCAGAGCACATGTTAGTACTGCATCGCGGCTCCGGCTGCCATCTTAGTAAAGTATCTGGCTGGCAGGGGGTGCCCCAATGGCTCAACAGGGGCTGCCCTCTGGATCCACACCCACGCACTGGCCCCGCCGAGCGGCTCTCGCGCTCCCACCTCATAGGCAGCAGTTCAGCGGCAGGATGGTCCCTGGGCTCTCTCTAGTGTCGCAGCTCCGCTCCGGCCGCCATGTTGGTGAAGGTCGCGGGTGCCGCCGGGGCGTTCGGACACCGCACCGGGGTTCTCAACCTTCGACGGGGCACTACACAGGGACGCCCTCACCCGTATCCTCCCGGAGCAGACGATTACAGGACTCGGTGGCCTGATCTCCGTGCCTTCTCAGTTACTCGTCAACAGCGGCCGCCATCTTTTCGCTGCCAGGGTTTCTGAGACGGGGAAACAAAGTCTTTACTTTGCTGGTCTAAAGTTGCGTAAATTTCAAGGAGGCAGTCTCTACGGAGTCTGGATGTTCCGTAGCGACCATCTCGTTGATTTGGTGTAGTAGGGTTCAGTAGAACGTCGGATTTGTAGGCAGCTCGCAGGGAGCTCCGGAGAAGCACGTCCTAGCAAGCCATGCTGTTGGCCACGCCCCCCCTAAATTGGCCATTTTCATACACTTTTACCATTCCACAAATCTTGCGTTTAGGGCCCCTGGAAGCATGAAAATCATTTTAAACATTCTCATTTTAGCTCTAAAAAAGATGATCCACCTACAAATGTGAGATGACGTTCAAAAATGCAACATTTGAAAACTGACCATTTTTCACCTTTCTGAAGCATGGCGTAATGGGGGGTGTTATCTCTTTTGTCAAAAATCAGCAGTTTTTGCTTGAAAATTAAATGCCTCCAAATGGTATTTAGATCACTTCCTGGGTTGAAGAAACACTTTTTGAGACCTCAGAGTGAGAAATTGGCCATTTTCATGCACTTTTAACCATTACACAAATCTTGCGTTTAGGGCCCCTGGAAGCATGAAAATCACTTTAAACATGCTCAGTTTAGCTCTAAAAGTGTTGGGCCACCAACAAATCTAAGATGAAGTTCAAAAATGAAACATTTGAAAACGGACCATTTTTCACCTTTCTGAAACATGACGTAATGGTGGGGGTGTTATCGCTTTTGTTAAAAATCAGCAGTTTTTGCTTGAACATTAAATGCCTCCAAATGGAATTTAGTTCACTTCCCGGGGTGAAGAAACACTTTTTGAGACCTCAGAGTGAGTAAATTGGCCATTTTCATGCACTTTTAACCATTCTACAAATCTTGTGTTATGGGCCCCTGGAAGCATGAACATCACTTTAAACATGCTAATTTTAGCTCAAAAAGTGATTATCCACCTACAAATGTGAACTGGCGTCCAAAAATGCAACATTTCAATACGGACACTTTTTCACCTTTCTGAAGCATGACGTAATGGGGGGGTGTTGTTATCTCTTTTGTCAAAAATCTGCTGTTTTTGCCTCAACATTAAATGCCTCCAAATAGTATTTAATTCACTTCCCGGGATGAAGAAACACTTTTTGAGACCTCAGAATTAGTAAATATGCCATTTTCATGCACGTTTACCCATTCCATAAATTTTGCGCTTAGGGCCCCTGGAATCATGAAAATCACTTTAAACATGCTTGTTTTAGCTCTAAAAGTGATGAGCCACCTACAAATGTGAGATGACATTAAAAAATGCAGCATTTGAAAACGGACCATTTTTCAACTTTCTGAAGCATTATGTAATGGGGATGTTATCTCTTTTGTCAAAAATCATCCGTTTTTGCTTGAACATTAAATGCCTCCAAATGGTATTTAGTTCACTTCCCGGGGTGAAGAAACACTTTTTGAGACCTTAGAGTGAGTAAATTAGCTATTTCATGCACTTTTAACCATTCCACAAATCTTGCGTTTAGTGCCCCTGGAAGCATGAAAATCACTTTAAACATGCTCATGTTAGCTCTAAAAGTGATGAGCCACCTACAAATGTGAGATGACGTTAAAAAATGCAACATTTGAAAACGGACCATTTTTCAGATTTCTGAAGCATGATGTAATGGGGGGGTTATCTCTTTTGTCAAAAATCAGCCATTTTTGCTTGAACATTAAATGCCTCCAAACGGTATTTAATTCACTTCCTGGGGTGAAGAAACTCTTTTTGAGACCTCAGTGTGAGTAAATTGGCCCTTTTCATACACTTTAACCATTCCACAAATCTTGCGTTTAGGGCCCCTGGAAGCATGAAAATCATTTTAAACATTCTCATTTTAGCTCTAAAAGTGATGAGCCACCTACAAATGTGAGATGACATTAAAAAATGCAACATTTGAAAACGGACCATTTTTCACCTTTCTGAAGCATGATCTAATGGGGGTGTTATCTCTTTTGTCAAAAATCTGCCGTTTTTGCTTGAACATTAAATGCCTCCAAGTGGTATTTAGTTCACTTCCCGGGGTAAAGAAACACTTTTTGAGACTTTAGAGTGAATAAATTAGCTATTTCATGCACTTTTAACCATTCCGCAAATCTTGCGTTTAGTGCCCCTGGAAGCATGAAAATCACTGTAAACATGCTCATTTTTTTGCTCTTAAAGTGATGAGCCACCTACAAATGTGAGATGACTTTAAAAAATGCAACATTTGAAAACGGACAATTTTTCACCTTTCTGAAGCATGACGTAATGGGGGTGTTGTTATCTTTTTTGTCAAAAATCTGCTGTTTTTGCTTGAACAAATAAATGCCTCCAAATGGTATTTAGATCACTTCCCGGGGTGAAGAAACACTTTGTGAGACCTCAGAGTGAGAAATTGGCCATTTTCATGCACTTTTAACCATTCCACAAATCTTGCGTTTAGGGCCCCTGGAAGCATTAAAATCACTTTAAACATGCTCAGTTTAGCTCTAAAAGTGTTGAGCCACCTACAAATGTGAGATGACGTTAAAAAATGCAACATTTGAAAACGGACCATTTTTCAGATTTCTGAAGCATGATGTAATGGGGGGGTTATCTCTTTTGTCAAAAATCAGCCGTTTTTGCTTGAACATTAAATGCCTCCAAACGGTATTTAATTCACTTCCTGGGGTGAAGAAACTCTTTTTGAGACCTCAGTGTGAGTAAATTGGCCCTTTTCATACACTTTAACCATTCCACAAATCTTGCGTTTAGGGCCCCTGGAAGCATGAAAATCATTTTAAACATTCTCATTTTAGCTCTAAAAGTGATGAGCCACCTACAAATGTGAGATGACATTAAAAAATGCAACATTTGAAAACGGACCATTTTTCACCTTTCTGAAGCATGATCTAATGGGGGTGTTATCTCTTTTGTCAAAAATCTGCCGTTTTTGCTTGAACATTAAATGCCTCCAAGTGGTATTTAGTTCACTTCCCGGGGTAAAGAAACACTTTTTGAGACTTTAGAGTGAATAAATTAGCTATTTCATGCACTTTTAACCATTCCGCAAATCTTGCGTTTAGTGCCCCTGGAAGCATGAAAATCACTGTAAACATGCTCATTTTTTTGCTCTTAAAGTGATGAGCCACCTACAAATGTGAGATGACTTTAAAAAATGCAACATTTGAAAACTGACAATTTTTCACCTTTCTGAAGCATGACGTAATGGGGGTGTTGTTATCTTTTTTGTCAAAAATCTGCTGTTTTTGCTTGAACATTAAATGCCTCCAAATGGTATTTAGATCACTTCCCGGGGTGAAGAAACACTTTGTGAGACCTCAGAGTGAGAAATTGGCCATTTTCATGCACTTTTAACCATTCCACAAATCTTGCGTTTAGGGCCCCTGGAAGCATTAAAATCACTTTAAACATGCTCAGTTTAGCTCTAAAAGTGTTGAGCCACCTACAAATCTGAGATGACGTTCAAAAATGCAACATTTGAAACCGGACCAATTTTCACCTTTCTGGAACATGAAGTAATGTTGGGGGTGTTATCTCTTTTGTTAAAAATCAGTCGTTTTTACTTGAACATTACATGCCTCCAAATGGTATTTAAATCACTTCCCGGGTTGAAGAAACACTTTTTGAGACCTCAGAGTGAGTAAATTGGCCAATTTCATGCACCTTTACCCATTCCACAAATCTTGCGTTTAGGGCCCCTGGAAGAATGAAAATCACTTTAAACATGCTCATTTTAGCTCTAAAAGTGATGATCCACCTACAAATGTGAACTGACTTTCAAAAATGCAACATTTGAAAATTAACAATTTTTCACCTTTCTGAAGCATGACGTAATGGGAGGGTGTTATCTCTTTTCTCAAAAATCAGCCGTTTTTGCTTGAACATTAACTGCCTCCAAATGGTATTTAATTCACTTCCCGGAGTGAAGAAACACTATTTGAGACCTCAGAGTGAGTAAATTGGCCATTTTCATGCACTTTTACCATTCCACATATCTTGCGTTTAGGGCCCCTCGAAGCATGAAAATCCCTTTAAACATTCTCATTTTAGCTTTAAAAAAGATGATCCACCTACAAATGTGAGATGACATTCAAAAATGCAACATTTGAAAACTGACCATTTTTCACCTTTCTAAAGCATGACGTAATGGGGGGTGTTATCTCTTTTGTCGAAAATCAGCAGTTTTTTCTTGAACATTAAATGCCTCCAAATGGTATTTAATTCACTTCCCGGGGGAAAGAAACACTTTTTGAGACCTCAGAGTGAGTCAATTGGCCATTTTCATGCACTTTTACCCATTCCACAAATCTTGCGTTTAGGGCCCCTGGAAGCATGAAAATCACTTTAAACCTGCTCATTTTAGCTCTAAAAGTGATGATCCACCTACTAATGTGAACTGACGTTCAAAAATGCAACATTTGAAAATGAACTATTTTTCACCTTTCTGAAGCATGACGTAAAGGGGGGGTGTTATCTCTTTTGTCAAATATCAGCCCGTTTTTGCTTGAACATTAAATGCCTCCAAATGGTATTTAATTCACTTCCCGGGGTGAAGAAACCCTTTGGGGGTAGAGTGTCTAACAGTTGAGTGGCGCGGAGTGGAGAAGAGTGGACTAGAGTTTCATGGAGAGGCATATAGGATGTGGAGTACAATTTTGGAGAGTAGAGACTTGTAGAGCAGACTAGATTGGCTTAGAGTGGATTAGCAGAGTGGAGTACTGTAGCAGAATGGAATGGCATAGTGTTGTACTTTGCATAAGAAGACACTTCTAGTCTGGTTGCAGGTTTCATGAAGTCTTCTTTATTAATCCATGTCTAGTTCATCAAACAGGGATCATCCTAGTACAACTTTAAATCCAGCTCTAGTACTCTAATGCCAGCCCCTGCCTGGCCCAACAGGAGCAGCCTGCCTAGCTGCTCAGCCCATCTCCAACTGTCACACACTCATACACACAGGCACCCAGCCATTCCATTCATCACAGGCACACCAACATTCCGTCACCATCTCTTGCTCTGGCTGAGCAGCTAGGAAGACCTAGGCTGATTCACATAGTAATGTAAATCTTAGGATACAACACATAGATTGGAGTATGGTGGAGTGACAAACTGTCACAAGGTGGAGTACCATAGAGTGGCATAGAGGATGGAGTAGTGTGTCATAGAATAGAGTGAAGAAAAGTGGCTTGGAGTGGTATAGGGAGAGTTGTGTAGAGTGGACTTGGGCTATAGAGTGACATATAGTTGAGTGGAGTGTTGTAGTGTAGAGTGGCATTGAGTTTAGTAGAGTACGATCTAATAGAGTAGAGTAGAGTATAATGGAGTGGAGTGTCATCAAGTGGAGTTGAGTGGCCTTGACTGAGGTGTCAAAAAGTACAGTGGTGCAGAATAGATTGGCATTGAGTGCGTTGGTTTTGAGTAAAGTGGTGTAGATTACAGTGGGATAGAATAGGTATGGCATAGAGTGCAGAGAACAGTGGTGTTGCGTAGACTGAGTAGCGTGAAGTACAGTGGCATAGAGTGCAGTGGCATAGAGTAGATTGTTTCAGAGTAAGAGTGAAGTGGTGCAGGGTTGAGTGCAGTGGCATACATAAGAGTTCAGTGGTTCACAGTAGAGTGGATTGCATTGGCATAAAGTAGAGTGGTGTGGAGTAGAGAGTAGAGAGGCGTAGAGTGCAGTGTCATAGAGTGCAGTGGTGCACAATACATTAGAGTGGCATAGAGTGAATTGGTGTAGAGTACAGTGGCATAGAACGCAATGGTGTAGAGCGCATTGGCAAGAGTGGTGCAGACTAGAATGGAGTGGCACAGAGTAAAATGTCATAAAGTAGAATGGAATAGAGTTCAGTGGTGGAGAGTGTAGTATGGCAGAGTAGAGTGTCATAGACTGCAGGGGTGTAGCGTAGAGTGTCAGAGTGCATTGGTGTAAAATGTAGTGCTGTAGATTATGCCATTTCTGCTCCATGGATCAGTGTAACGGATCTTCCAGGCAAAAAACATGGTCTGACGGTGGAGTAAAATAGTCTACCCTCCATCTCCGGATGCTCCTTCAGCTAATCAATCAATCGTGTCTTGGTCCGAGTTATACAGAGACCTCTGAACTTGTTCTGAAAAGATACGCAAAGTGGTCGGTGTTTTCTGTAAGAGGGTTAAGGCAAATGAGGACAAAAAAAACAAAAAATGTAGTGCTGTAGAGTGAAGTGGTGCAGAGTAGAGTGAGGTAGAGAGCAGTGGCGTAGAGTACAGCGGTGCAGAGTAGAAAAGAGTGGCATAGAAGCTGGAGGGTGGCTTATTGTTCCCTCACAAAAATTGCTCTCATAACAGCACAGAAAGTCTACTATGCTGCCATCAGCATTGCCAAAAGCCGCCATTAAGCGGAGCGTATTTTTCAGTCTAAAAACAACGCAAAAGAAATGTTTTTGATTGTTCAGAATTTTGTTTCCCCATGTGCTGAGCATATTACCCTTCCTACCTCTGACACATGGTGCGAAAAACTGTCCAGGTTTTTTATTGATAACATCCAGATCATTCAGGCCAGCTTGGGACAAGGAATTTTAGGCCAGGTGGGAGTTCCTTCTAAAATTATCACAGGTCCCAGCGCATTCCGAAATAGTTCATCCCTTTGTAGCGGTTCGAAATGAGGGGACAGGAGACCAGATAGCGTTAACAAAGGTTTTATTTTATGAAAGACACGTCTCCTTTGCGTAGCCAGTCTTTTACTGCGCGTTGGGGATAATGGCGTCTTATCCCTGTGCTCCAGAACTTTGGGTTCTCTCCACCCCTTTCGCATCAACTTCTGTCAGCTTTCAAGGGTTCTAGAGTATAGCCCATCAAAAAGAAAAAAAATAATACAAAGACGGTGTAAATGTGGGGAACTAGTTCACACAAGGGAGGGGAGTGAAGGATCACCAGTGATTATCGCACGTCTACTCAGGAATGTGACGTGCAGAGGATGGGGTAACACTTTGGAAACCGGTAGGGAGGTCGCTGCCCTATTAGTCGGGTCTCTCACTCCGACCAGCCCAGCCGGCAAGCCTCTCATTTATCTGAGAGAGCCACACTCCTCCTGGAGCGTGGCTGGGTGAACCACGGGGTCGTTGGCCTCCTAGCTTTCTGTGGTCTTTCGGCGGCTCTGCTCCAAAACTTTCACTCGGTATTCTTCTCTCCTCTCGTCCTCTTCTAACTCCTCGTCCTCTCTCGCTCCGGTGATGACACACACCTCCTTCCTGGTTCCCGGCACTCTTGTTGGTCCGACTATGGTGACGTCATGATTGTGGGCGTATCCTCGGACTCGAAGCCCCAGTTAAAGGTATCGTACATATCTTTCTCAGCTCCCTCATGAGAGGGATTAAAGGGACAGTCCCACTTGTCCTGCTATAGGGAAATAAGAGGTAAATCAGCAGGTGTCACATTCCACCAGTCTTTAGTCCGCTTCTTGACCTCCCTTGTCATTTCCAACCTGTGACATCCCCTCCTTAGCGGAATTTCCTTTGATCACTCTCCAGGATTCATTGACCATTCTCAATTCATTAAAATCAGGGTCTCCAATGAACTCCTGTCCGGCCAGACTGTTAGCTGCCGTGGTGGAGGTAGTTAATCCTTAGGTCAACACCCTGATCAATATGTCCTTTCAGATTGCTACTGTACCCTTGGAATGGAAGCAGGTCAAACTTCTTCCTCAACTTAAAAAACCTTCCTTTGACATATCCTCTCCGGCTAGTTTTCATCCCATCTCACTTCTGTCTGCCATAGCAAAGGTGTGTGAGAAAGTGGTGTTTAGACAGATGTCTAATTTTATTAAAACATCTGGCCTTCTACGCACAGCCCAATCAGGGTTTAGGGCTACGTATAGAACCAAGACAGCATTGGTGGAGATGTCAGAAGGGATTAGAGAGTGTTTGGATGTGGGTGGCAGAGTGGCCTTGATTTTATTAGACCTGTCTGCCGCCTTCTATACGGTGCCACTCTCTCAGCTTCTTGACCGCCTCGTCGGCATCAGTATCTCGGGTCAAGCATTAAATTGGCTTAAGTCATTTCTAGTAGACTGCTCACAGCAAGTATGGCTTCCTCCCTCCTCTTCGGCTCCTCAAAAGGTGTCTACAGGAGTACCACAGGGATCAACTTTGAGCCCTCTGCTGTTCAATATTTATGTCACCCCGCTGATCTATCTTGCAGAGGAGCTGGGAGCGAAGATCATCGTGTATGCAGATGACACCCAGCTCCTCTTCACTTGGAGGGAGGTAGATACATCTCCTGTCCAGGCCAAAGCCTGTCTTACAGCAGTTTTTGAATGGCTGGCTCTGGTCCAGTTGAAGTGTAATGAGGAGCAATTTGACGTTCTTCTATACGGGTCTTTTCCTTTGCAGTTCAGAGAAGCCCTTTGGCCGATGAATTACCCCCTACCCAGCTCTGTGGGTCAACCAGTTAAAAACCTAGGTGTCTGGTTTGATGAAAACCTTTTGTTTACTACACAAATAAAGAAACTGGCTGGATAATGTTTTGGTACACTGAAGATGCTTGGGAAGTTTCTGCCCCTGCTCCCCAGAGCAGTTAAGGAAATAGTCATGCGGGCACTGATTCTTTAACGTCTGGACTATGCTAATGCATTGTACATAGGTCTGCCAGGCTTCCAGCTGAGGAAACTATATGTGGTGCAAAATGCGGCAGCCAGGGTTTTGCTTAGCATCCCTGGAAGAACTAGTGTGAAACAACATTTGCGTGAACTACACTGGCTTCCTGTGGCCCAAAGGGTCCAATTTAAGGCTCTCACCCTGGCCCATGCAGCTTTTCATGGGTCGGGTCCTCAGTACCTTAGGAATCGTTTCGGCTTCTATGTGCCACAAAGACTGCTGCGTTCTACCTCCCAGCGGTGGGCAGTGATCCCTCCGTTCCGTCTGGTATGAGTGGAGGGCAGCTCTCTCTCTTTCAAGGCAGTGCAAGCTTGGAACTCTCTTCCTTATACACTAAGGGGCACTACTAGCCCAAGGCTGCTCAAATAAATGCTAAAAACTTGGCTGTTTGCATAATGTGCCACTTTATCCAGCTCCTTCCCTCCATCATTTGGTTTTCCGTGCCGGATGCTCCTGGGTAGCCGTGCATGAGATAAATGATAATAACATAACATAACATTACATTACATAGAGTTCAGTGATGTAGATTGCAATGGTGTAGAGTGGTGTAGAGTGCAGATGCGTAGAGTGTTGTAGAATATAGTGGGGTACAGTGCAGTGATGCGGAGTACATTGGCATAGAGTGCATGGCATACAGTGTATTGGTTTTGAGTAAAGTGGCATAGAGTGCATTGATGTAGAGTGTCGTGGTGTAGAATAGAGTGGCGTAGAGTGCAGTGGCATAGAGTAGAGTGGTGCACAGGAGAATGGACTTGTGCAGGGTAGATTGCAGTGGTGTTGGGTGGCATTTAATGCAGTGGTGTACAGTGGAGTGGTGCTGAGTGGAATGGTGCAAAGTGAAATGGAGTGTAGAGTGCAGAGGGATAGAGTAGATTGGTTTACAGTAAAGTGAATTGGCATAGAGTGTAGTAACATAGAGCAGAGTGGTGAAGACTGCAGTGTCGTAGAGTGCAGTGGTGAAGAGAAGATTAGGGTGGCTTGTACGACCATTTGAAATTGCAACTTGCAAATTGCGCTCCATTGTGAGTCGCAATTTGCGAGTCACAATTTCAAATGTACAACAGTTTCTGAGACACTGATGGCGATTCCCAATAAGGTCGCAAAATGCGAGCCTCATCAATATTCATGAGGCACTGAGAATGGCCGTGCCTCTCAGGGATGATGGCCTGCTGGGATCAGAAGACCTCCATGTCTGGAACTGCTCTTAAATACAGCAGATTTTTTCAAATACAGCCCGTTTTCCTTAACACCTTGGCTTCTTGAGGTATTTATCTCCTGTGCTGGACCATAATAGAAACGGGTGTGGTCATGACGAGCTCAGCTCGTCATGAGCACAGGAGCACTGTGCCTCATGACGAGCTGAGCTCGTCATGAGCACCGAAGGGGTTAAATAAAAACAGGATGAATTGAAAAAAAAAGAAACGTTTTCATTTCATTTTTCAAGGGCATGTAGTGGTCCCTGGGACCACTGCTTGCCCCAAAAACATATTTCCCCATGCATTTGCAAAGGGGAAGGGGTCCCCTTCCTAATAGCAAGTCGCAAAAAACTATTTTGCCAGTTGCAAATTATTTGCGACTCACCAAAATAGTGTTTGCAGATGGTCCTATCAGATTTAGCATGCGCAAACCGGTCGCAAACCCGTTTGCGCATGCTAAATCTCATCGTACATCGATTGCCGTAGAGTTCAATGGTGTAAAGTGAAGCAATGCAGAGTTGAGTGGTGTACAGTATAGTGGGGTCTCTGGTATTGGTGTAGAGTGGTGCAGTATAAAGTGCAGTGATGCAGAGTAGAGTGGCTT
The DNA here is from genome assembly GCF_964263255.1 of Lissotriton vulgaris. NCBI lineage: Eukaryota > Metazoa > Chordata > Amphibia > Caudata > Salamandridae > Lissotriton > Lissotriton vulgaris. The sequence goes on along the minus strand of NC_141685.1, from coordinate 1,375,377,684 downwards.
AGAGTTCAGTGGCAGAAAGTGCACTGTTGCATTGAAGAGTAGTGCAGAGTGTTGTGGCGTACAGTTCAGTACAGAATGCAGTTTTGTAGAGTAGACTCTTGTTGAGTCCAGTTGGGTATAGTAGAGTGCCATTGAGTGCAGTGGCATAGAGTAGAGTGCTGCATAGAAGAGTATAGTGGTTTAGAGTGCACTGGTACAGAGTAAATTGCCATTGAGTGCAGTGGGGTAGAGTGCATTGGTTTTGGGTAAAGTGGTGTAGAGTGCATTTGCATAATTATGAGGCTGGGGGTCTTAGGACCGCCAGACTCACGGGCGTGGCAGTGGCGGTCCAGTTACCACCACAACGGTGATTTGACTGCCCAATTACATCTTTAGCAGTTAGACCACCACAACTGCCAGGGAACCGCCGTTCCCTAGAGGAGGCATAGCAGTAGTCAGGGACTCCACAATATAGCGGTAATGCCGCTGCATCACAGCTATGAATGTTACGAGTTTCAGGACCACCAGAGTTGTCAAGTAGGTCTTTACTCCATAAAAAGTCTGGAGGTCCTGAAACAGTAGAACGCCCTGTTGACCATGTGCCCCCCTGTGTGCTTGCACTCCAGTTCCTGCACGGCATGGACTTCACAGTCCATGCCCAGCAGGAACTGTTTTTGGCGTTCCCATTGTGGTGCCCATTTTTGGCTGCACCTTCGTAGGACCACCAAAAAAAGCCAATCAGACTCGAAGGAACTTGTAATCTGCCAGGTGGTGCTGCTGGCCTGGTGAACCGCTACCACACTGCCAAACTCGTAATCAGACCCTTTGATGGAACATGACCTTCTATATGCCTCTTTCAAGTCATCTTAACAAACTTACAAAGTGAACCTATCCAGCAACAGCCAAATCAAGTTTCAGTAGAAGAAGTCATGCATGACTAGTATTAAACTCCTATAAACCGCTCTACCCACAGAACCTAGCATCTGTATAAGAGGACTAGAATCCATCTAGCAGAAACCTATGACGCATACTAAAAAAAAAAATATTGATGAAACCACGCTTTGGTGTTCCTCCTTCTTTGGATTTATGCTGAAATGGGTGAAAGAACACTCACGCTGAACGTCAGATGTGCAATAGGGACCAGGAAACTCTGGCCCAGATATTATGCATCTGCACCACTTTATTCAACCAGCACGGATCATGACTTTGACATGCCCTTAATCAGTGCGGCATACACACCTGATGTCATGCCATCACTGTGTGTCTGCTAGGAGATTACTCTCCCATGGTAGCCAGATTCAATAGAGTTATTAATCATGTAGACAGGCTGCCAGTAAGGCTATTAATGCGCTCGTCACTTTGACGTTTCATGTGTTTCTGGGGCAAACCAAAATACTGGTAAACTTTACCCAGCCAGAGGATGTGCGTTTTCAATGTGCTAGCCTATATTTTATGTTGAACACAACTTTTAACCTTTTTGTGATTAAGTATGCCAAGGAGCAAGGAATCCATCTTGAACTGACAGTTTTAGTAATACTCCTCCTTAAAGAACATTTATCCAAAGTCTAACATTGCCTTTTTGCACATAGTTTAAAACCTAACTTGTAAATGTCACACCATATATTTGTCTTGCAAAAAAAGGATATTTTCTTGCTATTTTAACATTGATTGTTTTATATAAATGTTTTTTATTTAACCGAAACAAATTTCAAAGTCCAAGTACAAAGCATGAAAAAGGGGGCTCTACGAATCATGTTTACGGTCTCAGTTTCACGTTTCTTGCCCCGCCCACAGATCCTCTGCAGCAAATAAGAGGATGTTGAGAGGTTAAAGCAGGGGACAGTGTCAACTCTGTTATGTCATCGGGGTCAACGGGTTATTAACGTCCTAATTATAGCAGTGCATAGTTATAGTTCATACCAAGCAGTGGGGGAGGAGGAGGCAGCTGCCACGCAGGTATGCAGAGTCATGCATTGACGATGATGAAAACAGGAATACAAGTACCAGAGAGCAAATTTTACAATCAGACCTGGTGGGCAGCAGTATGTGCCTGTTAGACGGGGGGTTGAAGGGATGGATGGGGTGGTAGACAGATGCCCACAGTCCATATTATGAAACAAAAACATGTAGGGCCCCATTTTCAAATTTAATGTAGCAATTAAAGTGTGCCAACCTCTGCTCCATGTCACACAAAAATGGGGTGCAAAATCATGTTTTCATAAACCTACCCCTCTCTCTCACACATGCTGCAATGGCACTAAGAAGAAATCTGATGAGGGGAGGGGTGTTGGGAGACGGGAATGATTTTACAACAAAACCGGGTGTTGCAAAGCATTTAACTTATCTTGTGTCCCTGTTGCATTGCAGGAAAGCATGTTGTGTCTGCAGTAGGACAAAATAATTAAAGAAAATAGTGCTCACAAACTAAATAAACATACTGTGTAACCACACAAGTAAAAAGTTCAGTCTCATGGGAGATTTCAAATGCAGACAAGGCGTTACTAAGGAGGGACTAACAAGCCTATTAATAAATCAGAAGCAACCATTTAGAGAGGACTGTAACAGGAGGCAATTGAAAAGATTGGCGCGGAGTGGGCGGAGCTTCCAGTCCATACTTGAATAAAGCATGCCTCGCACAGCAGCGCATGCGCTGCCCAGGGTCGACCTAAAAACATTAAAGCAGGATGAAGCAGCCTCATCATATTCTAGAAACGATGTACTATGCCACATACATTATCACTCAAGGGTGCACATGCATTAACGCACATTCAAGCACTTTCCAAAGTACATGGGAGTCATTTTTTTAAAGATAGATCGGGAATAAAAACGAAAACAAAGAAGCCTTCATATTTTTTATAGTTGAAGGACTCGCAGCAATTTGTTGCCAGGCCCTTCTAAAGTGAAGAAAAATATTTTAAAAAATAAGACTGCGTGGGTTGTGAGGGCATGGCAGGAGTAGTGGATTTAAGTAAAAATAAAAACAGGTCAGGGGAAGTGGGGAAAAAGTAGCATATGAGGAAAGGAGAAGCACTGAGGCCCGGGAGAGAAGCACACGAGGGAGAGAAAAACACAGGGGCGATTGGAGAAGCATACTAGGGAAAGCAAACAAGGAGAGTGGGGGCCAAGGTAGAAGAACACTAGCAAGGGAGAGCAACACACAGCACGGGGGAAGAGAAGCACACAAGGGCGACAGCTGTGAAACACATTCTCTCTCATGGAATTCTTAACCAAAAAGCAAAAAACAGCTTTCTAGAAGTGAGCACTGAAAGGGTAGAGGGCAGGCAATCCAAAATGGTAAAGATACTGTGCTACAGATGAGGGACAAGCACAAGATGGACAAGATGGGTCAAGACCAGCCATTGAATGAGAAGTAAGCAAATCAGGGTGACAATCAAGTTAACCAATGGTACGCTAAGTGTGGGTCACAGTGGTGTAATATAAGCCCCTGCAGCCGTGGAAGTTCGGGGACACCCCCGAGCTCCAGGGGGGGCTTCCTCAGCAAAAGTGGTAGGTGGTAGGCAAGGGGGGCCTCTATGTACTTTGCAGGGGGTCCCTAAAGTTTTGTTATGCCACTGGTGGGTCATAAGCCCAATGTAAGCTCTTGGTAATCCCACAATAGGTATTTCACAAGCAGACAGATTTCCCAGCCTGGTAGGCTTGACCTTAAAATAAAGCTCAGTTCATTCATTCCGTGAATAGCAAGAATCCTCCCGGGCATCTTTTTGCCCTATTTCAGACTGGGCAATAACAGCAACTTCACCCTGCATATCAAGAAAGAAGGTGTTGCATTGTAGTCGCATTTATAACAATAATTCATATCACTGACGAGGTGCCAAAGTGCATTTGCAGACAGGACTGCTGTGGCTGGGAGAGTATGCCGATATGGGTAGTGTTCTGCTGTCCTGAGTGGGAGCTGAAAGGATGCTTTTATCATTTTATTAACTGTCCCCAGGAATGTTAGCACTGCCATGCCTTACTAAAAAAAAAACACTATACAGTGAGAGTGAGTGGAAACACGGGCAAAACAGGGGGAAAAGAGCAGGAACAGAGGAAACAAAGCAATGCAAGGGCAAACAGAGGAAAAAGAGCAAAAACAGAGAGATGCACAAGGAATGAAAGAGACAAAAAGGGAACAAAAGATAAGAGAGACAGAAGAACAAAAGAGTGAGAGGAAAGGAGATCAGAGGAAGGACCGGTGCTTGAGTGAGAATTGGCTTGGTAGTTTGGTCTGCCCTGTTCCCATGGTGCACTGGGCCAGGTCAGACTAATTTGCATGTAGCCGGGTTCTGAGCTGGGATGGTGCAGTGAGCTAAAAAACGGTGATGGATCAAGCCCTAATCTTTTGACTGGGTAAGAGTGGTCTGCTTAATTCAGACACTCTGTTCATCACCACCCCCTTTTCTGAATCGTTTTTTTCCACCATAAGCGTGGAAGGGTATACTCAGATGTGAGTCCCTTGCTCATTGCACCATCAGGATTCAAGCAAGCCGGGCCGAAGACGGCTGAAATGCCAGAAACCGGTCCCCGGAAGCTTGTTTCCTTCCCAGTATAAGAATTGGCTTGGTAGTTTGGTCTGCCGTGTTCCCATGATGCACTGGGCCAGGGTCAGACTAATTTGCATGTAGCCAGGTTCTGAGCTGGGATGGTGCAGTGAGCTAAAAAACGGTGATGGATCAAGCCCTGATCTTTGGACTGGGTAAGAGTGGTCTGCTTAATTCAAACACTCTGTTCATCACCACCCCCTTTTCTGAATCGTTTTTGTCCACCATAAGCGTGGAAGGGTATACTCAGATGTGAGTCCCTTGCTCATTGCTCTGTTCATCACCACCCCCTTTTCTGAGTGAGAGAGGGGAGCATAAGGCGCAAATGCAGGAGCGTAGATGTGGCGCCTCTAGACTCAGGAGCCAGGTCCGTGAGTGCCAAGATCAGGGTTGAATTGGGGACACAATTCGGCCAAGGCAGCCAAAAAATGTAGCCCACATTCATAGAATGTGACCTTGCAGTAATTGTTATCTGGCTGATAAGAGAGAAGAGCGGACACAGATGTATCTCCACTGCTTGCATGGAGTGGAGGAGGACAAAAACCTGAGGCGGTTCCTCACTGGCCCTCTGAAACCCCCGCCTCTCCATGCTCCAGACCTCTCCCCTGCTGCAGGCCCCTGAAAAGTAGGTGCTGTGGATTCCTATAAGCAGCTCGCTGAAGCCTCTGTTACACACAGAGGGAGGCTGGCACACCTCTTGCTGTGACAGTCGGGCCCATGGTCAACCTGCCGCTGGCCTGACTTCAGCTGCATGGGGTCATGTTTTGTCAAGGCTGTGCAGGCGTGCAACACCCATTGGGCTCACCAGGCTTCATCCCCCGTGATGTGTGTCCGTGTGTGTCAGCCCGTACTGAGACAGCTGGCGACCGTCTAATTGCAGCTGCACCAGAATACTTCACAGGTCTTTAAAAGACCATTTTCTTGTTAATGAGGCTTTTGTTGCATTTTCACCCCTTCTTAGAGCCACTCTGCCTATGGCTGGAAGAATTATCCCCCCTCCAAAAACATTTACAGCCCCCCCCTGAAATTTGCCTCTAGTTGCCCGCCTGAGGCTTTGACAGCCTTTCATGATGTGCACCGGGGGGACCCCACCACAAAGACCGATAGTGTTGGGCATTGGATCTGTCCTGGAACTCTTATCCCAAATTTGCGACTGGTTCCTGAGACCTATCATACAAAAATCACTGTCTTACCATAGGGGAACGAAGGATGTCCTGTGACTCCTACGAGATCTGGAGATCAACCCCACTGAGGACCTCTTCATCAGAATGGATAGAGAGGCGCTCTACACCAACATTCCTCAGAGACGCACATTAGCTGTTGTGAGATAGATCTTTCTTAATAGGAATTGGAAATTTACAACCCCAACATTTTATTATGAAGTTCACAGAGGTGGCACTCACAGAGAATTATTTGGAGTTCGAAGAGGTCATATACCATCAGATTAAAAGCATGTCGATGGGCATCACGTTTGCCCCCAGCATGGCGTGCCTTTACATACACCAGTTTGAGGAGGACCATATCTTCAACCAGAACAACCCGCATGCAGCACATCTGAAAACCTGGAAGCATTATAACGACGATGTATTCATCGCGTGGCATGGGAACCAAGAGGAAGTAGCAGCATTTATACAGTGAGTGAACACCAAGGTCGAATATCTCAGGTTCACGCACTCTATCAATAAGAGCACGCAGTCTTCCGGGACCTGGACATTACCATGACGATAAATGGAATCTGTACAAAAGTACACAATAAAAACACTGGCAAAAACAGCGTACTTTTATATGAAAGTTTCCATCCAAGATCTCTAAGACAAAACCTTCCGGTGGACCAATTTCTTCGTGTACGCAGAAACGGTTCAAGCACAGACACCTACGATGAACAAGCTAAACAATTAGAGAAGAAATTACTTGACCACCGCTACCCAAGGAAAATGGTCAGAAGGGTGAAGAAGACATCCAGAAATAATAATCAAGAAGATATTTTGGAAGACACACCCAAAGAGAAAACAGCTAAAGTTGTGTGAGTGACCATAAACACCCCGGTGTAACTACAGTTCAAAACATCATACGTAAGAACTGGCACATTCTAAACAGCACACAGAATCAGTGGGCCCTTCCACTTTTTGCGTTCAGGAGGAACAGGAGTTAACGAGACGAACTGGTTCATGCAAAAACTCAGTCGCAAGAAAGAGATGGATATTCCACACTCTGGGACCATCAAAGACCAACAGGGCATTACCCATGTGGGGTATGTGTGGTGTGTCCACTCACAAACACAACCAAAGAGGTGGACATAGGCACCAATAACCCTTGGAAGCTGAAGAACTTCAGCAACTGCAACATGGAGAATGTGGTGTACCTACTGACATGCCCTTGTGGTCTCATGTTCGTGGGCATGGCCACAAGGCAAATTAAGGTCTGTATTAACGAATGTCGGAGCACCATTCGGTGCAAAAAATCCACTACCAAACTAACGAGACACTTCTTGGAACACAACCACAGTGACACCGACTTAAAATGGGTGATCCTGGAGGTCATGAAAAGGCTGAAAACTGATATCACCAAGTCCCTAAACATCAGGGAGCAGAGTTGGGCATACCGCCTTTGATCATAGGAAACCGGTCTTAATGATGATATCCTGTGGCTTCAGATGGGACGGTAGAAACATCTCCATCATGGTCTGCCCACATTAAACTACCAGCCACATGGAATTCCGAACCCATAAGCTGACTTACACGTGTGGCTGAAGCATAGGGATCTATGACTCAAAACATCTGAGGGTCTGACTACAGGGGTCTCCACTCCATTCTCCTCCTTCGAGCCCTTCTCTCCAGTGGAGTGTGACAAAGGTCATCCCACCAAGTGGTACCTTCACACCACAAAATTGGTAAGAACTGAGCCCCTCTCCTTGGTCCTGATGAATGCCATGGACCCATCTGGTCCAAATGGCAGAAACATGTTGACCATCTTTACTATGGTGAGGGGAAAATACATTTCCCCATCTCACCGTTCACCTTTTTAATACCAAATAGCTACCCGTCCTAATAAAAATGTATTTGGTAACTGTATTGGTTTTTACTTCACTCACTTTTCACGGGCCCCCACTTAGTTTAGAAGTGCCTCCCTGTCGTCAGGTGAAGGCCCACCCTCTATCAAACCGAGTTTCTAGAGGGCGAGGATTACCGATGATGAAGCATGACACATGGTGGTGTGTGAGGCCAGTCCTTCACTTTTTGCAAGATGCCCACACTCACAACTTAGTTTTAGAGTACCTTCCGTCACTTTACTGGGAGCGGCCCCATTTGTGTTAAACATTTCATGTTGGAGGCTGGCCTGCTTCTAGTGCCCCGCACCTCCAGTTCCCTCCCCCAGGATTCCCCTGGGGTCAGTTTGGTTTTATTACCGGGAGGCATCCCCAGGCTGGGCATGCCCCTCATCCCATCTTGGAGTGAGTGTTCAACTATAGAGACTTGGACAATATTCTCCAAACTGATCGTAACGCACCGCCTCTCAAGTACGAAAATAGTACAATACATTTTTTTCCTGACTTCACTATAGATGTGCAGAGACAGGCGCAATTTCCTGTAGGTCAAAAAAGCCCTCAGAAAGAATGAGTTGAAGTATGCAAAGTTGTTTCCAGGCAAGCTGAAAGTTTAGGCAGATGGCAAAAGCTGTTTTTTCACCGAGCCGGGAGAAGTCTGGGAATGGGTGCAGGGATGGCTGAGAGTAGGCGAGCGGGATAACCCAGACCGAAGAGAGCGATGATTTAGGAATAAACAGAGATGACAGGATTCTAATCAAGAAGAAGGGAACCTCACCAACAAGAAAGACTAACATATAAGCCATCATACCAGGATCTACATTTAAGGATTTGTCTCTTTTGGGGCCCAAGAGACACTGAGAGACTTCCCAAGGATAATAAAACGCAGTCTCTGTGACTACCTGAGCTGCCTTATTAAGTAGTGGAACTGTAGCAGTGGCGGGCTGTTTTGTACTTCGACAAGGGCTGGGGCAGCTACTGGAACAATACAGAAGAAGAGACGGCTGAGTATAACGATAGCTGCATTTGTTTATCCATTGTAGTAAATTGTCCAGTTAAAGTTGAGGGGTGGGCAGAGGGGGGGTCTGGCACATGGCTCCCCCAACACAGGGAAGGGTGGGTGACAGGCACTCTGCAAAGTTGGGGAGGCAGGAATTTCTGAAACGGTCCTGCAGGGAGGGGGTAGGGTTTGTCTTCGGGGGGGGGGGGGGTCATTGTAATTTCTTTTTCATTGTTTACTTGCAACAGCAATATAATCCATTAATGGCACTCCAGGGACCATGCCTCTTACAGCAGACTAGAGAATCACATATGCAGCACAAGGCACATGTTGACCAAGCCCGCATACTGGGTGAAATCCACCTGTTTTTTCTCACGTAGAGACCACACAGATGGCCACTGAAAAAACACAGGTGGCAGGCATGTCTGTGATGGAGGGGAGGGCATAAACGTCATTTCTAATACTCTCTTGGAACGTTAATGGCCTAGGGGTCAAACTTAAAAGAATGATAGTGCTTCAGTACAATAAAAGGCAGGCTCCGAAGGTAGTGCTGCTCCAGGAGACCCACCTGGTTGGAAATACCTGTGAGGCGCTTAACAGATGGGGCTACAAACTCCTTATACGCTCAGGGTTTACCTCAGGATCCAGGGTGCCAGGGATATTGGTGAGTACACAATTCCCCTTCACAGTGGTAGGCATACATACGGATAAGCAGGGCAGATTTGCAGGGATGACCGTATCCTGGGAGGGTAGAAGGGTCAATATCTTGTTGGCCTATGTACAACCTGCACTGCACAATTTGGCAATACCCAACATGAATACAATTATGCTAGATTTCCCTGAAGGACACTAGGGATAAGAGGAGACCTAAGCATGGCTCTCAATGACCAGCTGGATAGATTCCTGCCAAGAACTAATACCGGCATCTTAACACTATAGCTGATTCTTGACCGCCCTTGGCCTTGTAGACGTGTGGCGTGAAGCCCACCTGAAGCAAGACAGTTCACGTTCTACTCGGGGGCACACAACAGCCTGTCCCGAATTGACTACATCCTCACTGTTGCATAAGACAAACAATACTTTACAGAAGTCAAAAACTTGGCCAGGGGGATTTCAGGTCATACACCACTGTGGGCAAAATATATATATATATATATATATACAGCATAGAGACTACTAGCTTGGAGATAGGGCTGGCAAGTTATTTGCCTGGCTGGATTAGAGAGGAAAGGTGGATAGATGGGAATTGACCATTCGGGGAGTGGAGGGGGAATGGCTGGGCGACCAGTAGGAAATTGCAGAGGTCTTTGCGGCCCACTATGTGCATCTCTAATCTCCAGAGCCACCAGGCATGATAAGGAAATCAAGAGAATTATTAGCAGACATCCTGATTCAGACCCTCTCAAACGAGGATAGGCAATCGCTCGAAGACGATCTCACGGCAGATGAAGTAGTTACAGTTATAAATAGCATACAATCCGGTAAAGCCATGTGACCAAATGGTATCCCAATTGAGATCCTCAAGTTAACTGCCACTAAGGTAGCACCTCATCTCCTTAATATGTATGAAGAAAGTAGACAGGTGTGTGTACTACCTAGTGAGCAGAGACTAGCATCAATTGTAGTCATATATAAGAAGGGCAAGCCAGCGGAGGAATGCTCCTCCTACAAGCCGATCTCCTTCCTCAATATGGAGGTCAAAATTTTGGCCAAGGTCCTGCCTCGATGATTATTCCCAGGGGTGGCCAAGCTTATGCATCAGGACCAGTGTGGATTTATGGCAGGACGCAATACTGCTCTCAACCTGTGGCGGTTGAATGCGGTTTAGGGCCGAAGGGACTCCATTCAAGAAGAGGCAGCAATACTGTCGTTGGACGCTTGTATGGCCTTTGGTACTGTCGAATGGCCATATATGTTTGAAGTCCTAGGGTTCATGGGTCTGAGCTGAAAAAGTATTGCATGGCTTCAACTGTTATATACTGCACCATTGTCCCAAATCCTAGTAAACTGGCAAATATCAAGCACTTTCACGTTAAATCGGGGAATGAGGCAAGGTTGTCCGCTATCTCCTCTCCTGTTTGCCTTGATATTACAGACTTAAGAGTGTTAGATATGGGAAGACTCAATTATCCATGGGCTACGATGAATAACGGAATGTGAAGGAATAATCTCGCCCCATGCAGACTATGTGCTTCTATATGTCCCACCACCACGATCTTCTCTCGATAGGCTATTCCAAACCTGCTCCACTTTTGGACGCTATTCAGGCTATACCATCAACTGGTCCAAGTCGGTGGTGTTCCCCTTATGGGGGCCCACTCCTGCCCTTCCGGCGGGCTTTGAAGTGAAAATTGTGACGGAGAGATTTATATATTTAGGTATTTGTATCATCTTTAGGAAGGAGCTTTTTTATGAACATAATCTCCTCGCTCCGACTAGGGGGAGATGTGCAGCACTGGTGTGCCTTGCCCCTTTCCCTGTTGGGAAGAGCTGCATTATTTAAAATGATGGCACTGCCACAGGTCCTTTATGCTCTGCAAAATACCCCCTACGAGAGTCCTGAAGCATACTTCAGATCTATAGACAAGGAGGTTAGAAACATACTCTGGGATGGGAGGCAACCCCATATAGCAGCCCACAAACTTGCCAGAGGCTGGTACAATTGAGGTATCGTGCTACCCAATATTCGAGCATATTAATGGGTAGCCCAATTGGTAGTTATAAACTAGTGGGCCCATTGTGCACATGGTGATCTATCGTGTCATATGGACAAGTGGTTGATGGGAGTCAGGGGGTCCAGCGAAGCACTATACACCAACCCCAAAAAGCAGAAGCTCACAGGGCTGATGGCCCAAACAGTTGCCATTTGGCACAGAGTCACTAAACTTCTTAGATGGGGAAACAAAGTGATGCTCACCACACCCCTGCTTTCTTTAGCTTAGTTGTTTATCCTCAAAACACATTCCACAATGGACCGGTGCAAGAAACAATTGCATGTTTTCAGTTTTAGATTAAGCGGTGGTCTCTTCCACAAAACACCCAATGCCAAACAGAATAAAGCAAAAACAGAAAAAATCACAACAAGCAACACACATATGAAGGGAAGGAACGGTTGTGCTACATGACGATGCCGTCTGTAGCCATACAATGCTATTACACATCTCAGGCTCAGCAATAATGTGCTCTATGGAGAGGGCAACACAAGGGCCTTGGAAAGCGCATGAGGGCGTTGGAGCAGTGTAATTTAGTGCAAATCATACTCAATGATTGTTTAACAATATAAATATGCGTTCATTGTATTAATCAGTGTAGTATGTGATTATGGTTACATTAAGAAAGAACCACCATTATTAAAATATAATCCATGCATTTACTCATGCTAACCATACTTGCTTTAAAGCCATGTTTCTAAAATTGGGGTAACTTGTAACCAGGCCTGAGTTGCATGCCTTTCGCATTTATAAAATGTCTGTAAGTCTTATGTTTTCTACTTCTACAGGTGTCTTATCAGGCTTCTCAATAGCTAGAATAGGCTTATTGTTATTGTACGGTAACTGTTAGTTAGACATTAATTGCAGTTTGGCCGGGGACACACATACTGTGGGGGTGGGAGAGATCCTCCTGTGCCAGGCAGACCAGGTCAGTGATACATTCAAGGTCGCACAGATATGTTTCATATTCCAGCACTGGGAAACCACAGATTCTAGCTGCTCCCAGAAAATGACAGCCTCTGATTTGACCGTTTGGTGGGAACTGATATGGAGAGCCTTCCAGAACTTTCTTTCATGTATTAATGAAATGCTTCATAATATGGGTTTGCATACCCTGTCCTGATTTCATTGAGAGAAGATCTCTTCTTAACTCTGCTGACTTCCCCTGCCTGGGGTGTTGCGTTTTATGCTGGAGCACCTATGCCTATTCCCTGAACCTTAAACGTGGTTCTTCTGGTGTGAGACCTTCTTCTTAGAAATCCCCTGCTCCCCTTTCGATACTTATTTAGAATGGGAAAGTTCCCATATGGGACCGGTCTACCTACCTAGTATTCTGTCTGCTGTATGTCATCATAGTTTGCATATTTTTCATGGAAAATATACAAATTCAGATAACAAGATCATTTGAATATAAATACTTATGTAATAAACTGACTAATTTGCTGATATTTGATTGTATTGCAACCCTGACTAAAATACTTAAATAAACCCTTATGATCTGGACATCACATTGGCTTCACTGCAACGCACATGTATTGCTGATGCTAGCTCCTTTATTACACATCGGGTCAAAAATCAAAGGTCCATACAACCAGTGGAAGTTCCTTTTGCTGATTACACTAAGTGACTGAAGTTTAAGGCTCCCCACTCAATAAGTGGTAGCAGAAAGAGAGTGGTTTATCACTGGAGTGTAGGGAGCTAGAACGATCCAGAAAAGATATAGAACTCCCCTAGATTCAGCCCAGATCTCAGAAGTTCATGACCGCGCTTTGAGTATTGGCAGTATTCCAGAGGTTTTGAAGACGGTGGCCGAGGAGTGATTTTATATAGGTGTGTGCATCCCAATTTGTCTATGTCAAGCTTGCCGTGCTGCGTGTATATTGTGTGTTTTGCTGTATAATGATTATATTGTTTACTCGCGGAAATACATGTGCGCTTGTTGTTGAGCAGTTGATGGTGTTATTAGACTTGTTGCAGTCCAAGATCTTGGAATAGGTAAGAAGTATATTGTGGTCTAACTTGTTGTGAGAAGTTGGCCTGGTATATAATGCTCACTAATTCTTAGTGATCACTTTGTACCATGCCAAGCAACCCTTATGATGATGGTTGTAATTCAACCTTATAGACCAGTTATCCTAGTGGTAACGTGGACAAAGCAGTCTTAGGCTAAACTCTGAAAGGCATGTGAAGCCAGCTGTTATACCATACACAACCCCCTTGAATACCAAATGAAAGGGACACCACACAGATATATATTGAAAATATATATTGATTTATTAACTATAAAATCCCCTGGACTCTTTATGAGCACAGAAGCACAAGCGTTAAATCACAAGACAGTTTAAAATACACAAAAGTTGCACAATATGGATGAGCCCTAGGGGCCACCTAAACCATATACTAAGAAAGTGGTATAAGAGAAACCAATAGGAAAGGGAACAGGCCTAGGGCCTTGGGAATCGCTGGAGCTATTCGAGACTAGCAGTGACTAAGTCGGGAAAGGCCCGCGGGACTCGGGTGCAGTGTTCAAAGTGCACGCACTTTCCAATGCAAAGTCTATGGTGCGTAAAAGTTACACAAAGTTAGTTTAAGGGCACTTCCGCTGAACCTAGAGGAACAAAACTTAAGACACAGACCCTAGAGGTGTGTACCAGTGTAGGGACACTGGCGTTGCAATGTTACCTCACCCACAGGAAGTGGGTGCACAGGGTCGAAGTGGCGTCGGGTTTTGACACGCAGGTTCTTGGCGCTTGAAGCTGAAGATGCTGCAGGCGATGTGAAGGAGAAGCGTCCGGTGGATCCAAGGGTGGATCTGAAGTGGTGAAGACCTGAAAGCAGAGGGGACAATGTTCAAAGTCACTGACCAGTGACCACCGTGGAACCAGATTGGAACCAGGCAAAGTCGGGTGCAAACAGGTGATGAGGTGTTGCTTCTCTCTGCAGCCACGTGGACACAAAGAGGTCAAGGACGACCAGGAGTCGATCACGAGCTGTCCTTCAAAGGCTCTAGCTGATGGCGGTGTTGGAAACTCGATTGAAGCAAACAAGCCTTGGCTAAAGCAAGCCATGGGGAAAGTGAAAAAGGCTTATTACTCAAACCAGCAAAGTCAGAGCGGGTACTCCTTTCTACAGAAGCGAGGGCAAGTCTGGAGCAACCAGACCCACAGTGTAAATTGTAGGTTTTGTCGCCAAGATGGCCGCTGATCATGTGACAAGCGGCCGGGATGGCGAGTCGAGTGGCACAAAGCAAAAGGGCCCCACGCAGATTGTGGAGATGCTGGAGGGCTGATCTTTGCAGTAAATGCTGCTCGGATGTGGGGCTTCCTAAACCCTAAAGCACAGAGTCGAGGATGCCTCGGGTGCTGCACAGTCAGCGTCTCGGGGGTCTTTTAAGATGTCCGCTCCCACGTCTCTCGGTGCCTCCACGGGTCCCTTCTTTGCAGGGACTGTGGATCGGGCTAGGAAAAGTCTGGGAAGCTGGGTCTTGTCAGGCTCTGCACTCGGGCTCCGGCGGGAGGCGGCGGCAAAGCAGACGTCGAGGTGCTGGGTGATGCCTGTGTTCACAGGGTGGCCCCTCCTAGGCCACAAGGGAGATTCTCTTCAGTCTTCTGTGCAGCAGAATGTCGAAGTCCAGTCTTCTTCTTGTTTAAAGTTGATTTCAGGATCATCTGAGTTGCATTGGCACTGCCCCCACTCTTATTCCAATCTGAGGGGTGGATCTCCTGCTAGGTCCCTCCCCTATGGGTGGGACAAGGAAGGGGGGTGGTTACACCCCCTTTCCTTTGTCCAGCTCCTCGCCAGGACTGGGGCTGGAAAGCCCCAGAACCGGTTTGGGCTGGCTTATGCACAGGGACACCTTGTGTGCCCCAGGCATGTCTCAATCTATTCAGCCCTGTCCTACCCAATACACAAAACCCTGTCTGGGGTGGTGCTCGCACCTCCCCAGGCAGGAAACCCTTTGTCCAGGCCCTCCTCGCTGGAAGGACTCCCAGCAGCAGGAGGTCAGACATGTGTCTGTGGTGGCAGCATCCATTTTGTGATGCTGAGGCTCTGGTTAACTTTAACCGGGGTTAAGGCTACACACATGTCGTGTCCCTCTAGAAGGGTGGAATGCTATCCCCGTCGACAGAACTGTCGAGGGGATAGTATTCCAATTTGTATGACACCTTACTCGACATGTTTTGATAAAGCCAAACCAAAGATAGCATATAACCGCGAGGATTATAATGCACTTAAGAGTATATGGTATGGCAATATCCCAGAACAGCTTAGGGAGTGGTTCCCGACAGCTGCAGACAGGCTCAGCTCACGCTAGAGCACCCTCTCACATATTTCCAAGCACTCTGCCTCCAGGATTGATGAGGCCTTCCATAGGAGTGGCTGATAGGAACATATGTGTCCAGTTTAGGGTTAGATATAGGGATACTATATCTAAGCAAGAGGTGATTACACCAACTTACCCCAGCTGAGTGATCAGCCAGTTGTGTCAAATATGAAGGCCAGGCCAGGGGTGGCACAATACATGCTGCAGCCCCTGGTAGGCCTTGGCTACACCTATGCCCTGGGTACCTATGGTACACTGTTACAGGGGCCTATAAGGTGAACCAATTCCAATTGTTTTATGCACCTAAGGTACATGGAGTCCATTTTAAGGAGAGAGCAATCGGCCTGGGGCCCTGAATAGCAGGATCCCAGGCCAACTAAGTAAAAAACCAGCTAAACACCAGGCAAAAAGTTTGGGGGTAACCATAGTCAGATATCCACCTTCCTACATAACCCCCCCCCCCCCCCAAACAAAAGGAGATAAGGCTATCCTTGACCAGGTAAGCCTATATTGCCTAAGTGGCGATATAAGGAAGTACCAGCTCTGGCTTGGTAACCCCCTGTCTCATGGTCCACTAAGCAATCCCTCACCCTAAGGGTATCTGAGGGTCTCCACCATAGGGAATCTCTACCTGTGGTGTGTCTTTGCAAAGTCAAAGGCTGGTGTTGAGATGGAGTACTGAAGTGAGTTTCCTCTGTAGGGCTCAGCTTCCTCCAATCACTCTCCACCATGTGTGCCTTTCTTTCTTTGACTGAGTTGCACTGTGCTCTCAGGGTCAACCTCTGGCTACCTAAAGCTGGAGGCTGAGTCCCTCTGTTTGGCTTACTGGAGGGACAGTTCAGGTTTGGGCCCTTAGGGTCCCAGGTTTGGCTGTGCCCAACAATATCCATCTGGGGGAGGTCCCTAACTACTTTTAAGGGGGATCCCTCAGGAGTTTTTAAAGTTTGCACCTCACTAGGGCTACTAGTTTCGGTGCCCCTAATCTGTTGATGGGGGTGCTTTATTTGACAGGGGGCCCTTTGGGTCTCGCTGTCCTTCTTGTCCTCTGCAGCCCTGGGCTGAGTAAGGCAAGGTAGAGAGGGGCAGGTTACCTGCTCCAGACTGGGTCCCACCTGAGAAGGGTCCACTGCCATCAGAGGCTCTGTCAGGCTAGGCCTAACAACCTCTGGGACAGTTCCTTCATCAGGGGTAAGATCAGTTCCCTGAGGAGGCTGATCCTTTCCTAAAGTCTGGTGGGGGGGAGATTTCTCTTCCTCCTCAATGCTCTCTGTTTGGGTGGAGTGATCCATCATTTCAGGCTTCACTACCCATGTATCAGTTTGAGTTTGGGCTGTGGCCATCACAGCCCCACCAACCTTTTCAGGAGGAGACTCAGTTTGGGTATGGGCTGTTACCATCACAGCCCTGCTAATCTGTTCAGGAGGGAAGTTAGCTAAAGATGGGGCTGAGGTTTGCTCAGCCTTACCAACCTTTTCAGGAAGGACATCTTGGATTGGGGCTGTAGCCATCACAGCCCCACTAACCTTTCCATGGAGATTTACCATCCTAGAATGGGTTTGCTGTTCAACCTCAGCCCAGGCTGAGATTTCCAAATCATTCCCCAGTAGGCAATCTACAGGCAAGTTTGCTGACACTGCCACTCTCTTTGGGCCAGTGACACCTTCCCAGCTAAGATTGACTACTGCCATGGGATGATTGGTTTCTATGCCATCAATGTTTGTCACCTGATATCTGGCATCAGGTAAAAGTTGCCTTGAGGGGACTAGACATTCAGCCACCATGGTGATGCTAGCCCCTGTGTCTCTGAAGGCCTCAACTTTCAAACCATTGATGAGGGGCTCCTGTCTATACTTGCTCAATGTGTTGGGGCAAGCAGTGAAATTGGCAAACCCCATGCCAGTCTCATAGACAAGAGTATCTGAGTTAGGGGACCTGGATAGGCCAGAGTCCACCTGTCCTCCAAAAGTAAACCCACCCAAATTCTTGGGGGTGCTCCCACCACCTGGGGGACCACTGCTAACAGTGACAGGAGGTGTTGGAGCCTTACCTGGAGGTATATTCTCTTTATTGCCATTCTTTGGACAACAGCTATCTGTTTTGTAATGCCCCACCTGTTTACAGGCATGACAATAAGGCTTTTTCTGGTTTGTAGAAGTGTCTTGGGACCCACCCCCATTCTTGGAGTTTTGGGGCCCTGGGGAAGTATTTTCCTTACTTTTATCCCCACCCTTCTCTTGAGGCTTGGTAGTCTCTTTCTTTTGGTCACCACCCTGGTTCTTAGGCCTGATCCTGGTTCTGACCCATTTGTCTGCCCTCCTACCCAATTCTTGTGGGGAGGTCAAATCAGAGTCAACCAGGTGCTGATGTAGAAGCTGATTTGGACAATTACTTAAGATTTACTCTCTCATAATTAAATGATACAATCCTGTATAGTCAGTAACCTTACTTCCCAGCAACCAGCCCTCCAGAGCCTTAGTGGCACACTCAACAAATTCAGACCAGTCCTGAATCTGTGTCTTCTGGGTATCTCTGAACCTTAACCTGTACTGTTCAGTGGTTAAGCCTAACCCATCAATCAGAGCACTCTTCAGGACCAGGTAGTTTCTAGAATCCCCATCACTAACTGTGAGGAGTCTGTCTCGGCCTCTACCTTCAAAGGAGAGCCCCAAGATTGCTGCCCACTGCTCCTGAGGGATCTGCTGTACCATGCAGGCTCTCTCAAGTGCAGTCATCCATTTGTGGATATCATCCCCAGCTTTGTAGGGGGGCACAATCTTACTCAGGTTTCTTGTATCAAAAGACCTGTCTTTATCCCTAGGGATAGTGCTGCCACCAGTGGATCCTAATCCACTCTCTCTAGGCTGTCTTGCTCTAGCAAGTTTCTCTTGGGCCAGGGCAATTTCTAACTCTTGTCTCTGGACCCTCAATTCAGCCTCTCTCATTTGAGCTTCTCTCAATTTGGTCTCTTGTTCCCTTCTCTGAGGGCTAGTCATCCCCTTTCTGGAGTGACCATGAGAACCTCTAGAAGCATGGGAGTTGTCAGAGTCACCTGAGTGAGTTCTTCTCCTCCTAGGCTTCTGGTTAAGTCCACCTGGGGGTCTGAATGGGTTGTTACCTGATTCATTCCCAAGTAAGCTTAAGTTAGCCTGGTTCCGTCTACTGACCCGCACCTGACTATTTCTGTCATCATCTGACTCACTGCTTTCCACCTCCTCTTCTTCTTCCTCTTCCTCTTCCTCCTCATCTACTTGAGGAGCTCCAGTGGTGGAGGCTTCCTCATCTACCAAGATGATAGGACCAGGGGTGTCTACAGTGTCATCCTCTGAAGGATGGCCTCCTTCAGCATCCCCTGTGGGGTTTGCTTTAGAGGGCTTTAGAGCCTCAGACTGGTCTAAGAGTTCTCTTAGGTGGTCTGTAGTAGGGGAAGGCCCTGTCTTCAGACCCCTTAAGACACAAAGCTGTCTTAATCCCTTAAAGGAAAAAATAGCAAATTTGGATGGTGCCCTTGGAGGGTCACTCTCAACAGGAGTAAGTCCACTGGACCCCTCTGCTCCAGACATTGCTCTAGTGTGGGTGGATGTGTTGCAATCTACCTACACTGGTGTTTACCTACTAAACCTATCTAGTAGTTGTAGCTAGGGTGTGCTACTCCCTTTGCTCTACAACAACTAAGTTCAGTAGAACTTAAGTATACTAGTCTTGTTTTATATGTACCTAGCAGGTACCTGTATGATCTTTCAAATGATAATCTCAAAGATTGTAATGGTAAAACAACAGCAAGCTCAGATCCCAATCCGCTGCTCACCAATGTGAGAAGTTGGCCTGGTATATAATGCTCACTAATTCTTAGTGATCACTTTGTACCATGCCAAGCAACCCTTATAATGATGGTTGTAATTCAACCTTATAGACCAGTTATCCTAGTGGTAACGTGGACAAAGCAGTCTTAGGCTAAACTCTGAAAGGCATGTGAAGCCAGCTGTTATACCATACACAACCCCCTTGAATACCAAATGAAAGGGACACCACACAGATATATATTGAAAATATATATTGATTTATTAACTATAAAATCCCCTGGACTCTTTATGAGCACAGAAGCACAAGCGTTAAATCACAAGACAGTTTAAAATACACAAAAGTTGCACAATATGGAT
This sequence comes from Lissotriton vulgaris, assembly GCF_964263255.1. Taxonomy (NCBI): domain Eukaryota; kingdom Metazoa; phylum Chordata; class Amphibia; order Caudata; family Salamandridae; genus Lissotriton; species Lissotriton vulgaris. Next base: position 1,375,357,929 of record NC_141685.1, on the reverse strand, counting down.
GAGCCCTAGGGGCCACCTAAACCATATACTAAGAAAGTGGTATAAGAGATACCAATAGGAAAGGGAACAGGCCTAGGGCCGTGGGAATCGCTGGAGCTATTCGAGACTAGCAGTGACTAAGTCGGGAAAGGCCCGCGGGACTCGGGTGCAGTGTTCAAAGTGCACGCACTTTCCAATGCAAAGTCTATGGTGCGTAAAAGTTACACAAAGTTAGTTTAAGGGCACTTCCGCTGAACCTAGAGGAACAAAACTTAAGACACAGACCCTAGAGGTGTGTACCAGTGTAGGGACACTGGCGTTGCAATGTTACCTCACCCACAGGAAGTGGGTGCACAGGGTCGAAGTGGAGTCGGGTTTTGACACGCAGGTTCTTGGCGCTTGAAGCTGAAGATGCTGCAGGCGATGTGAAGGAGAAGTGTCCGGTGGATCCAAGGGTGGATCTGAAGTGGTGAAGACCTGAAAGCAGAGGGGACAATGTTCAAAGTCACTGACCAGTGACCACCGTGGAACCAGATTGGAACCAGGCAAAGTCGGGTGCAAACAGGTGATGAGGTGTTGCTTCTCTCTGCAGCCACGTGGACACGAAGAGATCAAGGACAACCAGGAGTCGATCACGAGCTGTACCTTGAAAGCTCTAGCTGATGGCGGTGTCGGAAACTCGATTGAAGCAAACAAGCTTTGGCTAAAGCAAGCCACGGGGAAAGTGAAAAAGACTTATTACTCGGACCAGCAAGGTCAGAGCGGGTACTCCTTTCTACAGGAACGAGGGCAGGTCTAGAGCAACCAGACCCACAGTGTAAATTGTAGGTTTCGTCGCCAAGATGGCCACTGATCACGTGACAAGCGGCCGGGATGGCGAGTCGAGTGGCACAAAGCAAAAGAGCCCCACACAGATCGTGGAGATGCTGGAGGGCTGATCTTTGGTGTAAATGTTGCTCGGTTGTGGGGCTTCCTAAACCCCAAAGCACAGAGTTGAGGATTCTTCGGGTGCTGCGCAGTCAGCGTCTCGGGGGTCTTTCAAAATGTCTGCTCCCACGTCTCTCGGTGCCTCCACGGGTCCCTTCTTTGCAGGGACTGTGGATCGGGCTAGGAGAAGTCTGGGAAGCTGGGTCTTGTCAGGCTCTGCACTCGGGCTTTGGCGGGAGGCGGCGGCAAAGCAGACGTCGAGGTGCTGGGTGATGCCTGTGTTCACAGGGTGGCCCCTCCTGGGCCACAAGGGAGATTCTCTTCAGTCTTCTGTGCAGCAGAATGTCGAAGTCCAGTCTTCTTCTTGTTTAAAGTTGATTTCAGGATGATCTGAGTTGCATTGGCACTGCTCCCACTCTTATTCCAATCTGAGGGGTGGATCTCCTGCTAGGTCCCTCCCCTATGGGTGGGACCAGGAAGGGGGGTGGTTACACCCCCTTTCCTTTGTCCAGCTCCTCGCCAGGACTGGGGCTGGAAAGCCCCAGAACCGGTTTGGGCTGGCTTATGCACATGGACACCTTGTGTGCCCCAGGCATGTCTCAATCTATTCAGCCCTGTCCTACCCAATACACAAAACCCTGTCTGGGGTGGTGCTCGCACCTCCCCAGGCAGGAAACCCTTTGTCCAGGCCCTCCTCGCTGGAAGGACTCCCAGCAGCAGGAGGTCAGACATGTGTCTGTGGTGGCAGCATCCATTTTGTGATGCTGAGGCTCTGGTTAACTTTAACCGGGGTTAAGGCTACACACATGTTGTGTCCCTCTAGAAGGGTGGAATGCTATCCCCGTCAACAGAACTGTCGAGGGGATAGTATTCCAATTCGTATGACACCTTACTCGACATGTTTTGATAAAGCCAAACCAAAGATAGCATATAACCGCGAGGATTATAATGCACTTAAGAGTATATGGTATGGCAATATCCCAGAACAGCTTAGGGAGTGGTTCCCGACAGCTGCAGACAGGCTCAGCTCACGCTAGAGCACCCTCTCACATATTTCCAAGCACTCTGCCTCCAGGATTGATGAGGCCTTCCATAGGAGTGGCTGATAGGAACATATGTGTCCAGTTTAGGGTTTGATATAGGGATACTATATCTAAGCAAGAGGTGATTACACCAACTTACCCCAGCTGAGTGATCAGCCAGTTGTGTCAAATATGGAGGCCAGGCCAGGGGTGGCACAATACATGCTGCAGCCCCTGGTAGCCCTTGGCTACACCTATGCCCTGGGTACCTATGGTACACTGTTACAGGGGCCTATAAGGTGAACCAATTCCAATTGTTTTATGCACCTAAGGTACATGGAGTCCATTTTAAGGAGAGAGCAATCGGCCTGGGGCCCTGAATAGCAGGATCCCAGGCCAACTAAGTCAAAAACCAGCTAAACACCAGGCAAAAAGTTTGGGGGTAACCATAGTCAGATATCCACCTTCCTACATAACCCCCCCCCCCCAAACGAAAGGAGATAAGGCTATCCTTGACCTGGTAAGCCTATATTGCCAAAGTGGCGATATAAGGAAGTACCAGCTCTGGCTTGGTAACCCCCTGTCTCATGGTCCACTAAGCAATCCCTCACCCTAAGGGTATCTGAGGGTCTCCACCATAGGGAATCTCTACCTGTGGTGTGTCTTTGCAAAGTCAAAGGCTGGTGTTGAGATGGAGTACTGAAGTGAGTTTCCTCTGTAGGGCTCAGCTTCCTCCAATCACTCTCCACCATGTGTGCCTTTCTTTCTTTGACTGAGTTGCACTGTGCTCTCAGGGTCAACCTCTGGCTACCTAAAGCTGGAGGCTGAGTCCCTCTGTTTGGCTTACTGGAGGGACAATTCAAGTTTGGGCCCTTAGGGTCCCAGGTTTGGCTGTGCCCAACAATATCCATCTGGGGGAGGTCCCTAACTACTTTTAAGGGGGATCCCTCAGGAGTTTTTAAAGTTTGCACCTCACTAGGGCTACTAGTTTCGGTGCCCCTAATCTGTTGATGGGGGTGCTTTATTTGACAGGGGGCCCTTTGGGTCTCGCTGTCCTTCTTGTCCTCTGCAGCCCTGGGCTGAGTAAGGCAAGGTAGAGAGGGGCAGGTTACCTGCTCCAGACTGGGTCCCACCTGAGAAGGGTCCACTGCCATCAGAGGCTCTGTCAGGCTAGGCCTAACAACCTCTGGGACAGTTCCTTCATCAGGGGTAAGATCAGTTCCCTGAGGAGGCTGATCCTTTCCTAAAGTCTGGTGGGAGGGAGATTTCTCTTCCTCCTCAATGCTCTCTGTTTGGGTGGAGTGATCCATCATTTCAGGCTTCACTACCCATGTATCAGTTTGAGTTTGGGCTGTGGCCATCACAGCCCTACCAACCTTTTCAGGAGGAGACTCAGTTTGGGTATGGGCTGTTACCATCACAGCCCTGCTAATCTGTTCAGGAGGGAAGTTAGCTAAAGATGGGGCTGAGGTTTGCTCAGCCTTACCAACCTTTTCAGGAAGGACATCTTGGATTGGGGCTGTAGCCATCACAGCCCCACTAACCTTTCCATGGAGATTTACCATCCTAGAATGGGTTTGCTGTTCAACCTCAGCCCAGGCTGAGATTTCCAAATCATTCCCCAGTAGGCAATCTACAGGCAAGTTTGCTGACACTGCCACTCTCTTTGGGCCAGTGACACCTTCCCAGCTAAGATTGACTACTGCCATGGGATGATTGGTTTCTATGCCATCAATGTTTGTCACCTGATATCTGGCATCAGGTAAAAGTTGCCTTAAGGGGACTAGACATTCAGCTACCATGGTGATGCTAGCCCCTGTGTCTCTGAAGGCCTCAACTTTCAAACCATTGATGAGGGGCTCCTGTCTATACTTGCTCAATGTGTTGGGGCAAGCAGTGAAATTGGCAAACCCCATGCCAGTCTCATAGACAAGAGTATCTGAGTTAGGGGACCTGGATAGGCCAGAGTCCACCTGTCCTCCAAAAGTAAACCCACCCAAATTCTTGGGGGTGCTCCCGCCACCTGGGGGACCACTGCTAACAGTGACAGGAGGTGTTGGAGCCTTACCTGGAGGTATATTCTCTTTATTGCCATTCTTGGGACAACAGCTATCTGTTTTGTAATGCCCCACCTGTTTACAGGCATGACAATAAGGCTTTTTCTGGGTTGTAGAAGTGTCTTGGGACCCACCCCCATTCTTGGAGTTTTGGGGCCCTGGGGAAGTATTTTCCTTACTTTTATCCCCACCCTTCTCTTGAGGCTTGGTAGTCTCTTTCTTTTGGTCACCACCCTGGTTCTTAGGCCTGATCCTGGTTCTGACCCATTTGTCTGCCCTCCTACCCAATTCTTGTGGGGAGGTCAAATCAGAGTCAACCAGGTGCTGATGTAGAAGCTGGTTTTGACAATTACTTAAGATTTACTCTCTCATAATTAAATGATACAATCCTGTATAGTCAGTAACCTTACTTCCCAGCAACCAGCCCTCCAGAGCCTTAGTGGCACACTCAACAAATTCAGACCAGTCCTGAGTCTGTGTCTTCTGGGTATCTCTGAACATTAACCTGTACTGTTCAGTGGTTAAGCCTAACCCATCAATCAGAGCACTCTTCAGGACCAGGTAGTTTCTAGAATCCCCATCACTAACTGTGAGGAGTCTGTCTCGGCCTCTACCTTCAAAGGAGAGCCACAAGATTGCTGCCCACTGCTCCTGAGGGATCTGCTGTACCATGCAGGCTCTCTCAAGTGCAGTCATCCATTTGTGGATATCATCCCCAGCTTTGTAGGGGGGCACAATCTTACTCAGGTTTCTTGTATCAAAAGACCTGTCTTTATCCCTAGGGATAGTGCTGCCACCAGTGGATCCTAATCCACTCTCTCTAGGCTGTCTTGCTCTAGCAAGTTTCTCTTGGGCCAGGGCAATTTCTTACTCTTGTCTCTGGACCCTCAATTCAGCCTCTCTCATTTGAGCTTCTCTCAATTTGGTCTCTTGTTCCCTTCTCTGAGGGCTAGTCATCCCCTTTCTGGAGTGACCATGAGAACCTCTAGAAGCATGGGAGTTGTCAGAGTCACTTGAGTGAGTCCTTCTCCTCCTAGGCTTCTGGTTAAGTCCACCTGGGGGTCTGAATGGGTTGTTACCCGATTCATTCCCAAGTAAGCTTAAGTTAGCCTGGTTCAGTCTACTGACCAGCACCTGACTATTTCTGTCATCATCTGACTCACTGCTTTCCACCTCCTCTTCTTCTTCCTCTTCCTCTTCCTCCTCATCTACTTGAGGAGCTCCAGTGGTGGAGGCTTCCTCATCTACCAAGATGATAGGACCAGGGGTGTCTACAGTGTCATCCTCTGAAGGATGGCCTCCTTCAGCATCCCCTGTGGGGTTTGCTTTAGAGGGCTTTAGGGCCTCAGACTGGTCTAAGAGCTCTCTTAGGTGGTCTGTAGTAGGGGAAGGCCCTGTCTTCAGACCCCTTAAGACACAAAGCTGTCTTAATCCCTTAAAGGAAAAAATAGCAAATTTGGATGGTGCCCTTGGAGGGTCACTCTCAACAGGAGTAAGTCCACTGGACCCCTCTGCTCCAGACATTGCTCTAGTGTGGGTGGATGTGTTGCAATCTACCTACACTGGTGTTTACCTACTAAACCTATCTAGTAGTTGTAGCTAGGGTGTGCTACTCCCTTTGCTCTACAACAACTAAGTTCAGTAGAACTTAAGTATACTAGTCTTGTTTTATATGTACCTAGCAGGTACCTGTATGATCTTTCAAATGATAATCTCAAAGATTGTAATGGTAAAACAACAGCAAGCTCAGATCCCAATCCGCTGCTCACCAATGTGAGAAGTTGGCCTGGTATATAATGCTCACTAATTCTTAGTGATCACTTTGTACCATGCCAAGCAACCCTTATGATGATGGTTGTAATTCAACCTTATAGACCAGTTATCCTAGTGGTAACGTGGACAAAGCAGTCTTAGGCTAAACTCTGAAAGGCATGTGAAGCCAGCTGTTATACCATACACAACCCCCTTGAATACCAAATGAAAGGGACACCACACAGATATATATTGAAAATATATATTGATTTATTAACTATAAAATCCCCTGGACTCTTTATGAGCACAGAAGCACAAGCGTTAAATCACAAGACAGTTTAAAATACACAAAAGTTGCACAATATGGATGAGCCCTAGGGGCCACCTAAACCATATACTAAGAAAGTGGTATAAGAGATACCAATAGGAAAGGGAACAGGCCTAGGGCCTTGGGAATCGCTGGAGCTATTCGAGACTAGCAGTGACTAAGTCGGGAAAGGCCCGCGGGACTCGGGTGCAGTGTTCAAAGTGCACGCACTTTCCAATGCAAAGTCTATGGTGCGTAAAAGTTACACAAAGTTAGTTTAAGGGCACTTCCGCTGAACCTAGAGGAACAAAACTTAAGACACAGACCCTAGAGGTTTGTACCAGTGTAGGGACACTGGCGTTGCAATGTTACCTCACCCACAGGAAGTGGGTGCACAGGGTCGAAGTGGCGTCGGGTTTTGACACGCAGGTTCTTGGCGCTTGAAGCTGAAGATGCTGCAGGCGATGTGAAGGAGAAGTGTCCGGTGGATCCAAGGGTGGATCTGAAGTGGTGAAGACCTGAAAGCAGAGGGGACAATGTTCAAAGTCACTGACCAGTGACCACCGTGGAACCAGATTGGAACCAGGCAAAGTCGGGTGCAAACAGGTGATGAGGTGTTGCTTCTCTCTGCAGCCACGTGGACACGAAGAGATCAAGGACAACCAGGAGTCGATCACGAGCTGGCCCTTGAAGGCTCTAGCTGATGGCGGTGTCGGAAACTCAAATGAAGCAAACAAGCTTTGGCTAAAGCAAGCCACGGGGAAAGTGAAAAAGGAATATT